>NW_027555011.1:0-195000 GCF_964656455.1 Halichoerus grypus | reverse complement strand
CGCATAGGGAAAGTTCCATAGACCTAACTCTGAGAAACGTGGCGGGGTACAAGGCAGCTCTCAACTGACGTCTTCTGTCGTGAACCCAGAAGCGTTTCCATACGTATGCGTGGAAGCGTAAGGAAAGTGCCGTATACCTCCCTCGAAGAAGCAACCTCACTTTTCCAAAACCGTCTGCCACCTAACATCCTTCTCCTTGAAGACAGGAGCATTTTGAATAGTCGTGGTGGAAGCACAAGGAACGTGCCGTGCCCGGTACTCATCTCTGAGAAACAAGTCTGTGTGAAAAGGATCTTTCAGCTAGCACATGGGGTCATGAGGTCAGTAGAGTTTCCAAATGTACGTGTGGAGCCATAAGGAGAGGGCCATATCCTTAACTCCAAGAAACAGCATTACGTAGGGAAACCGTCTTTCAAGCGAACACCTTTCCTGACCTCTATACAAGCAGTTTCCAAAGTGGCTGTGGAAGCATAACGCATGGGTTATGGACCTAACTCTGAAAACAAGGTTCTGTAGAATGCATCTCTCCACTCACGTCTTGTTTCGTGCTTAGGGAAGGGATACCTAATGCACGTGTGGAAGCCTGGGGAAAGTACCATATGCTTAAGTGTGAAAAGCAAGTCTGTGCAGAAGGCACCTTTCAGCTCCCGACTTGGTTCACGAGGATAGAAGCCATTTTAAATGTGTGTGTGGAAGCCTAAGGAAAGTGCCCTATATACTTACCCCTATGAAAATCCACTGTAGCAAACTCGTCCTTTAACTGACGGCTTTCCTGACGTTTTTCAAAAGTGTGTGTGGAAGCCCAAGGAAAAGTGGTATATGCTTCGCTCTTAGAAAGAGGCCTGCGTGGAAAGAACGCATCTTTCAACTCACAGCTTACACAAGGCTTTTCAGGGCTGTGTGCGGAAGCCTAAGGAAAAAGTGCATACACGTAACTCTCAGGAAAAAAACAAACAAACAACGGCGAGAAAGCGTCTTTCAACGAACAACTTCTTTCCTGAAGGGAGAGAAGCATGTTCAACCGTGTGTGTGTGAATGAATAAGGAAAGTGCCATGTACTTAACTGGCAAAAGCAAGTCTGCGGATATGACAGCTTTCCACT
The DNA here is from genome assembly GCF_964656455.1 of Halichoerus grypus. Classification (NCBI taxonomy): domain Eukaryota; kingdom Metazoa; phylum Chordata; class Mammalia; order Carnivora; family Phocidae; genus Halichoerus; species Halichoerus grypus. The sequence goes on along the minus strand of NW_027555011.1, from coordinate 193,898 downwards.
AACATCTTCTATCCTGGAAAGAGAACCATTTCCAAAAGTGGCTGTGGAAGCCTAATGAAAGTGCCGTGCCCTGGACTCATCTCTGAGAAATAAGTCTGTGTGAAAAGGATCTTTCAGCTAGCACATGGGGTCATGAGGTCAGTAGAGTTTCCAAACGTACGTGTGGAGGCATAAGGAGAGGGCCATATCCTTAACTCCAAGAAACAGCATTACGTAGGGAAACCGTCTTTCAAGCGAACACCATTCCTGACCTCTATACAAGCAGTTTCCAAAGTGGGTGTGGAAGCATAACGCATGGGTTATGGACCTAACTCTGAAAACAAGGTTCTGTAGAATGTATCTCTCCACTCACGTATTGTTTCTTGCTTAAGGAAGGGATACCTAATGCACGTGTGGAAGCCTGGGGAAAGTACCATATGCTTAAGTGTGAAAAGCAAGTCTGTGCAGAAGGCACCTTTCAGCTCCCGTCTTGTTTCACGAGGATAGAAGCCATTTCAAATGTGTGTGTGGAAGCCTAAGGAAAGTGCCCTATATACTTACCCCTATGAAAATCCACTGTAGCAAATCCATCCTTCAACTCACGGCTTTCCTGACGTTTTTCAAAAGTGTGTGTGGAAGCCCAAGGAAAAATGGGATATGCTTCGCTCTTAGAAAGAGGCCTGCGTGGAAAGAACGCATCTTTCAACTCACAGCTTACACAAGGTTTTTCAAGGCTGTGTGCGGAAGCCTAAGGAAAAAGTGCATACACGTAACTCTCAGGAAAAAAAAAAACAAACAACGGCGAGAAAGCGTCTTTCAACGAACAACTTCTTTCCTGAAGGGAGAGAAGCATGTTCAACCGTGTGTGTGTGAATGAATAAGGAAAGTGCCATGTACTTAACTGGCCAAAGCAAGTCTGTGGATACGACAGCTTTCCGCTAACATCTTCTATCCTGGAAAGAGAACCATTTCCAAAAGTGGCTGTGGAAGCATAATGAAAGTGCCGTACACTTTACTCCGAGAATCAAGGCTCTGTCGACTGGATCCGTCACCTCACATCTTGTTCCAGGAAGTTAGAGGAGTTTCCCAAGGTATCTGTGGAAGCCTAAGGAAAGTGGCCTGTACTTAAGCCCAAGACACAGCCCTTTAGAGAAACAGTCTCACAGCTAACATCTTTCCGGAAGCCACAGGCAATTTCAGAGCTGCGTGTGAAAGCTTCAGGAAGGTGCCAAATACCGAACTCCGAGAAACAAGCCCGGCTAGAATGCAAGCTCCCCTAACAAGGCGTTTCACGAAGGTAGACGCGTTCTCGCAAGTGCAGTGTGGAGGCATAAGGAAAGTGCTAAGGAACCACCCTGTGGCGACACCGGCTTTCCGCGAACATCATTTATCTGGAGAGAGAAGGATTTTCAGAAAAGTTGGCATTGACGCCCACGGAGAGTGCCCTATACTGCCCGTAGCCCGAGCCTCCCCTTACTGCCAGCCCTCCACTCAGCCCTCAGGACACTACGGCGCCCCCTGCCTTCAGAGCGGCAGGGGCCCCTGAGGGCTTCAAGACTAGAAGCCAAAGGCAAAGCCCTGGATGGTCAAATGGATCTGGGTCACCTGACCGAGGCCGGACTGTAATCAGACAGGAACACAGAGGGAGACTGTGCCACTTCTTTCCTGACCATAGAAACGGGATAAGCCATCTGAGTACTGCGTGTGAACGCATAGGGAAAGTTCCATAGACCTAACTCTGAGAAACGTGGCGGGGTACAAGGCAGCTCTCAACTGACGTCTTCTGTCGTGAACCCAGAAGCGTTTCCATACGTATGCGTGGAAGCGTAAGGAAAGTCCCGTATACCTCCCTCGAAGAAGCAACCTCACTTTTCCAAAACCGTCTGCCACCTAACATCCTTCTCCTTGAAGACAGGAGCATTTTGAATAGTCGTGGTGGAAGCACAAGGAACGTGCCGTGCCCGGTACTCATCTCTGAGAAACAAGTCTGTGTGAAAAGGATCTTTCAGCTAGCACATGGGGTCATGAGGTCAGTAGAGTTTCCAAATGTACGTGTGGAGCCATAAGGAGAGGGCCATATCCTTAACTCCAAGAAACAGCATTACGTAGGGAAACCGTCTTTCAAGCGAACACCTTTCCTGACCTCTATACAAGCAGTTTCCAAAGTGGCTGTGGAAGCATAACGCATGGGTTATGGACCTAACTCTGAAAACAAGGTTCTGTAGAATGCATCTCTCCACTCACGTCTTGTTTCGTGCTTAGGGAAGGGATACCTAATGCACGTGTGGAAGCCTGGGGAAAGTACCATATGCTTAAGTGTGAAAAGCAAGTCTGTGCAGAAGGCACCTTTCAGCTCCCGACTTGGTTCACGAGGATAGAAGCCATTTTAAATGTGTGTGTGGAAGCCTAAGGAAAGTGCCCTATATACTTACCCCTATGAAAATCCACTGTAGCAAATCCATCCTTCAACTCACGGCTTTCCTGACGTTTTTCAAAAGTGTGTGTGGAAGCCCAAGGAAAAATGGGATATGCTTCGCTCTTAGAAAGAGGCCTGCGTGGAAAGAACGCATCTTTCAACTCACAGCTTACACAAGGTTTTTCAAGGCTGTGTGCGGAAGCCTAAGGAAAAAGTGCATACACGTAACTCTCAGGAAAAAAAAAAACAAACAACGGCGAGAAAGCGTCTTTCAACGAACAACTTCTTTCCTGAAGGGAGAGAAGCATGTTCAACCGTGTGTGTGTGAATGAATAAGGAAAGTGCCATGTACTTAACTGGCCAAAGCAAGTCTGTGGATACGGCAGCTTTCCACTAACATCTTCTATCCTGGAAAGAGAACCATTTCCAAAAGTGGCTGTGGAAGCATAATGAAAGTGCCGTACACTTTACTCCGAGAATGAAGGCTCTGTCGACTGGATCGGTCACCTCACATCTTGTTCCAGGAAGTTAGAGGAGTTTCCCAAGGTATCTGTGGAAGCCTAAGGAAAGTGGCCTGTACTTAAGCCCAAGACACAGCCCTTTAGAGAAACAGTCTCACAGCTAACATCTTTCCGGAAGCCACAGGCAATTTCAGAGCTGCGTGTGAAAGCTTCAGGAAGGTGCCAAATACCGAACTCCGAGAAACAAGCCGGCTAGAATGCAAGCTCCCCTAACAAGGCGTTTCACGAAGGTAGACGCGTTCTCGCAAGTGCAGTGTGGAGGCATAAGGAAAGTGCTAAGGAACCGCCCTGTGGCGACACAGGCTTTCCGCGAACATCATTTATCTGGAGAGAGAAGGATTTTCAGAAAAGTTGGCATTGACGCCCACGGAGAGTGCCCTATACTGCCCGTAGCCCGAGCCTCCCCTTACTGCCAGCCCTCCACTCAGCCCTCAGGACACTACGGCGCCCCCTGCCTTCAGAGCGGCAGGGGCCCCTGAGGGCTTCAAGACTAGAAGCCAAAGGCAAAGCCCTGGATGGTCAAATGGATCTGGGTCACCTGACCGAGGCCGGACTGTAATCAGACAGGAACACAGAGGGAGACCGTGCCACTTCCTTCCTGACCATAGAAACGGGATAAGCCCTCTGAGTACTGCGTGTGAACGCGTAGGGAAAGTTCCATAGACCTAACTCTGAGAAACGTGGCGGGGTACAAGGCAGCTCTCAACTGACGTCTTCTGTCGTGAACCCAGAAGCGTTTCCATACGTATGCGTGGAAGCGTAAGGAAAGTGCCGTATACCTCCCTCGAAGAAGCAACCTCACTTTTCCAAAACCGTCTGCCACCTAACATCCTTCTCCTTGAAGACAGGAGCATTTTGAATAGTCGTGGTGGAAGCACAAGGAACGTGCCGTGCCCGGTACTCATCTCTGAGAAACAAGTCTGTGTGAAAAGGATCTTTCAGCTAGCACATGGGGTCATGAGGTCAGTAGAGTTTCCAAATGTACGTGTGGAGGCATAAGGAGAGGGCCATATCCTTAACTCCAAGAAACAGCATTACGTAGGGAAACCGTCTTTCAAGCGAACACCTTTCCTGACCTCTATACAAGCAGTTTCCAAAGTGGCTGTGGAAGCATAACGCATGGGTTATGGACCTAACTCTGAAAACAAGGTTCTGTAGAATGCATCTCTCCACTCACGTCTTGTTTCGTGCTTAGGGAAGGGATACCTAATGCACGTGTGGAAGCCTGGGGAAAGTACCATATGCTTAAGTGTGAAAAGCAAGTCTGTGCAGAAGGCACCTTTCAGCTCCCGACTTGGTTCACGAGGATAGAAGCCATTTTAAATGTGTGTGCGGAAGCCTAAGGAAAGTGCCCTATATACTTACCCCTATGAAAATCCACTGTAGCAAACTCGTCCTTTAACTGACGGCTTTCCTGACGTTTTTCAAAAGTGTGTGTGGAAGCCCAAGGAAAAGTGGTATATGCTTCGCTCTTAGAAAGAGGCCTGCGTGGAAAGAACGCATCTTTCAACTCACAGCTTACACAAGGCTTTTCAGGGCTGTGTGCGGAAGCCTAAGGAAAAAGTGCCTACACGTAACTCTCAGGAAAAAAACAAACAAACAACGGCGAGAAAGCGTCTTTCAACGAACAACTTCTTTCCTGAAGGGAGAGAAGCATGTTCAACCGTGTGTGTGTGAATGAATAAGGAAAGTGCCATGTACTTAACTGGCAAAAGCAAGTCTGCGGATATGACAGCTTTCCACTAACATCTTCTATCCTGGAAAGAGAACCATTTCCAAAAGTGGCTGTGGAAGCCTAATGAAAGTGCCGTGCCCTGGACTCATCTCTGAGAAATAAGTCTGTGTGAAAAGGATCTTTCAGCTAGCACATGGGGTCATGAGGTCAGTAGAGTTTCCAAACGTACGTGTGGAGGCATAAGGAGAGGGCCATATCCTTAACTCCAAGAAACAGCATTACGTAGGGAAACCGTCTTTCAAGCGAACACCATTCCTGACCTCTATACAAGCAGTTTCCAAAGTGGCTGTGGAAGCATAACGCATGGGTTATGGACCTAACTCTGAAAACAAGGTTCTGTAGAATGTATCTCTCCACTCACGTATTGTTTCTTGCTTAAGGAAGGCATACCTAATGCACGTGTGGAAGCCTAGGGAAAGTACCATATGCTTAACTGTGAAAAGCAAGTCTGTGCAGAAGGCACCTTTCAGCTCCCGTCTTGTTTCACGAGGATAGAAGCCATTTCAAATGTGTGTGTGGAAGCCTAAGGAAAGTGCCCTATATACTTACCCCTATGAAAATCCACTGTAGCAAATCCATCCTTCAACTCACGGCTTTCCTGACGTTTTTCAAAATTGTGTGTGGAAGCCCAAGGAAAAATGGGATATGCTTCGCTCTTAGAAAGAGGCCTGCGTGGAAAGAACGCATCTTTCAACTCACAGCTTACACGAGGTTTTTCAAGGCTGTGTGCGGAAGCCTAAGGAAAAAGAGCATACACCTAACTCTCAGGAAAAAAAAAACAAACAACGGCGAGAAAGCGTCTTTCAACGAACAACTTCTTTCCTGAAGGGAGAGAAGCATGTTCAACCGTGTGTGTGTGAATGAATAAGGAAAGTGCCATGTACTTAACTGGCCAAAGCAAGTCTGTGGATACGGCAGCTTTCCACTAACATCTTCTATCCTGGAAAGAGAACCATTTCCAAAAGTGGCTGTGGAAGCATAATGAAAGTGCCGTACACTTTACTCCGAGAATCAAGGCTCTGTCGACTGGATCCGTCACCTCACATCTTGTTCCAGGAAGTTAGAGGAGTTTCCCAAGGTATCTGTGGAAGCCTAAGGAAAGTGGCCTGTACTTAAGCCCAAGACACAGCCCTTTAGAGAAACAGTCTCACAGCTAACATCTTTCCGGAAGCCACAGGCAATTTCAGAGCTGCGTGGGAAAGCTTCAGGAAGGTGCCAAATACCGAACTCCGAGAAACAAGCCCGGCTAGAATGCAAGCTCCCCTAACAAGGCGTTTCACGGAGGTAGACGCGTTCTCGCAAGTGCAGTGTGGAGGCATAAGGAAAGTTCTAAGGAACCACCCTGTGGCGACACCGGCTTTCAGCGAACATCATTTATCTGGAGAGAGAAGGATTTTCAGAAAAGTTGGCATTGACGCCCACGGAGAGTGCCCTATACTGCCCGTAGCCCGAGCCTCCCCTTACTGCCAGCCCTCCACTCAGCCCTCAGGACACTACGGCGCCCCCTGCCTTCAGAGCGGCAGGGGCCCCTGAGGGCTTCAAGACTAGAAGCCAAAGGCAAAGCCCTGGATGGTCAAATGGATCTGGGTCACCTGACCGAGGCCGGACTGTAATCAGACAGGAACACAGAGGGAGACCGTGCCACTTCTTTCCTGACCATAGAAACGGGATAAGCCATCTGAGTACTGCGTGTGAACGCGTAGGGAAAGTTCCATAGACCTAACTCTGAGAAACGTGGCGGGGTACAAGGCAGCTCTCAACTGACGTCTTCTGTCGTGAACCCAGAAGCGTTTCCATACATATGCGTGGAAGCGTAAGGAAAGTGCCGTATACCTCCCTCGAAGAAGCAACCTCACTTTTCCAAAACCGTCTGCCACCTAACATCCTTCTCCTTGAAGACAGGAGCATTTTGAATAGTCGTGGTGGAAGCACAAGGAACGTGCCGTGCCCGGTACTCATCTCTGAGAAACAAGTCTGTGTGAAAAGGATCTTTCAGCTAGCACATGGGGTCATGAGGTCAGTAGAGTTTCCAAATGTACGTGTGGAGGCATAAGGAGAGGGCCATATCCTTAACTCCAAGAAACAGCATTACGTAGGGAAACCGTCTTTCAAGCGAACACCTTTCCTGACCTCTATACAAGCAGTTTCCAAAGTGGCTGTGGAAGCATAACGCATGGGTTATGGACCTAACTCTGAAAACAAGGTTCTGTAGAATGCATCTCTCCACTCACGTCTTGTTTCGTGCTTAGGGAAGGGATACCTAATGCACGTGTGGAAGCCTGGGGAAAGTACCATATGCTTAAGTGTGAAAAGCAAGTCTGTGCAGAAGGCACCTTTCAGCTCCCGACTTGGTTCACGAGGATAGAAGCCATTTTAAATGTGTGTGTGGAAGCCTAAGGAAAGTGCCCTATATACTTACCCCTATGAAAATCCACTGTAGCAAACTCGTCCTTTAACTGACGGCTTTCCTGACATTTTTCAAAAGTGTGTGTGGAAGCCCAAGGAAAAGTGGTATATGCTTCGCTCTTAGAAAGAGGCCTGCGTGGAAAGAACGCATCTTTCAACTCACAGCTTACACAAGGCTTTTCAAGGCTGTGTGCGGAAGCCTAAGGAAAAAGTGCATACACGTAACTCTCAGGACAAAAAAAAACAAACAACGGCGAGAAAGCGTCTTTCAACAAACAACTTCTTTCCCGAAGGGAGAGAAGCATGTTCAACCGTGTGTGTGTGAATGAATAAGGAAAGTGCCATGTACTTAACTGGCAAAAGCAAGTCTGCGGATATGACAGCTTTCCACTAACATCTTCTATCCTGGAAAGAGAACCATTTCCAAAAGTGGCTGTGGAAGCCTAATGAAAGTGCCGTGCCCTGGACTCATCTCTGAGAAATAAGTCTGTGTGAAAAGGATCTTTCAGCTAGCACATGGGGTCATGAGGTCAGTAGAGTTTCCAAACGTACGTGTGGAGGCATAAGGAGAGGGCCATATCCTTAACTCCAAGAAACAGCATTACGTAGGGAAACCGTCTTTCAAGCGAACACCATTCCTGACCTCTATACAAGCAGTTTCCAAAGTGGGTGTGGAAGCATAACGCATGGGTTATGGACCTAACTCTGAAAACAAGGTTCTGTAGAATGTATCTCTCCACTCACGTATTGTTTCTTGCTTAAGGAAGGGATACCTAATGCACGTGTGGAAGCCTGGGGAAAGTACCATATGCTTAAGTGTGAAAAGCAAGTCTGTGCAGAAGGCACCTTTCAGCTCCCGTCTTGTTTCACGCGGATAGAAGCCATTTCAAATGTGTGTGTGGAAGCCTAAGGAAAGTGCCCTATATACTTACCCCTATGAAAATCCACTGTAGCAAATCCATCCTTCAACTCACGGCTTTCCTGACGTTTTTCAAAAGTGTGTGTGGAAGCCCAAGGAAAAATGGGATATGCTTCGCTCTTAGAAAGAGGCCTGCGTGGAAAGAACGCATCTTTCAACTCACAGCTTACACAAGGTTTTTCAAGGCTGTGTGCGGAAGCCTAAGGAAAAAGTGCATACACGTAACTCTCAGGAAAAAAAAAACAAACAACGGCGAGAAAGCGTCTTTCAACGAACAACTTCTTTCCTGAAGGGAGAGAAGCATGTTCAACCGTGTGTGTGTGAATGAATAAGGAAAGTGCCATGTACTTAACTGGCAAAAGCAAGTCTGTGGATACGGCAGCTTTCCACTAACATCTTCTATCCTGGAAAGAGAACCATTTCCAAAAGTGGCTGTGGAAGCATAATGAAAGTGCCGTACACTTTACTCCGAGAATCAAGGCTCTGTCGACTGGATCCGTCACCTCACATCTTGTTCCAGGAAGTTAGAGGAGTTTCCCAAGGTATCTGTGGAAGCCTAAGGAAAGTGGCCTGTACTTAAGCCCAAGACACAGCCCTTTAGAGAAACAGTCTCACAGCTAACATCTTTCCGGAAGCCACAGGCAATTTCAGAGCTGCGTGGGAAAGCTTCAGGAAGGTGCCAAATACCGAACTCCGAGAAACAAGCCCGGCTAGAATGCAAGCTCCCCTAACAAGGCGTTTCACGAAGGTAGACGCGTTCTCGCAAGTGCAGTGTGGAGGCATAAGGAAAGTGCTAAGGAACCACCCTGTGGCGACACCGGCTTTCCGCGAACATCATTTATCTGGAGAGAGAAGGATTTTCAGAAAAGTTGGCATTGACGCCCACGGAGAGTGCCCTATACTGCCCGTAGCCCGAGCCTCCCCTTACTGCCAGCCCTCCACTCAGCCCTCAGGACACTACGGCGCCCCCTGCCTTCAGAGCGGCAGGGGCCCCTGAGGGCTTCAAGACTAGAAGCCAAAGGCAAAGCCCTGGATGGTCAAATGGATCTGGGTCACCTGACCGAGGCCGGACTGTAATCAGACAGGAACACAGAGGGAGACCGTGCCACTTCCTTCCTGACCATAGAAACGGGATAAGCCATCTGAGTACTGCGTGTGAACGCGTAGGGAAAGTTCCATAGACCTAACTCTGAGAAACGTGGCGGGGTACAAGGCAGCTCTCAACTGACGTCTTCTGTCGTGAACCCAGAAGCGTTTCCATACGTATGCGTGGAAGCGTAAGGAAAGTGCCGTATACCTCCCTCGAAGAAGCAACCTCACTTTTCCAAAACCGTCTGCCACCTAACATCCTTCTCCTTGAAGACAGGAGCATTTTGAATAGTCGTGGTGGAAGCACAAGGAACGTGCCGTGCCCGGTACTCATCTCTGAGAAACAAGTCTGTGTGAAAAGGATCTTTCAGCTAGCACATGGGGTCATGAGGTCAGTAGAGTTTCCAAATGTACGTGTGGAGGCATAAGGAGAGGGCCATATCCTTAACTCCAAGAAACAGCATTACGTAGGGAAACCGTCTTTCAAGCGAACACCTTTCCTGACCTCTATACAAGCAGTTTCCAAAGTGGCTGTGGAAGCAAAACGCATGGGTTATGGACCTAACTCTGAAAACAAGGTTCTGTAGAATGCATCTCTCCACTCACGTCTTGTTTCGTGCTTAGGGAAGGGATACCTAATGCACGTGTGGAAGACTGGGGAAAGTACCATATGCTTAAGTGTGAAAAGCAAGTCTGTGCAGAAGGCACCTTTCAGCTCCCGACTTGGTTCACGAGGATAGAAGCCATTTTAAATGTGTGTGTGGAAGCCTAAGGAAAGTGCCCTATATACTTACCCCTATGAAAATCCACTGTAGCAAACTCGTCCTTTAACTGACGGCTTTCCTGACGTTTTTCAAAAGTGTGTGTGGAAGCCCAAGGAAAAGTGGTATATGCTTCGCTCTTAGAAAGAGGCCTGCGTGGAAAGAACGCATCTTTCAACTCACAGCTTACACAAGGCTTTTCAAGGCTGTGTGCGGAAGCCTAAGGAAAAAGTGCATACACGTAACTCTCAGGAAAAAAAAAAACAAACAACGGCGAGAAAGCGTCTTTCAACAAACAACTTCTTTCCCGAAGGGAGAGAAGCATGTTCAACCGTGTGTGTGTGAATGAATAAGGAAAGTGCCATGTACTTAACTGGCAAAAGCAAGTCTGCGGATATGACAGCTTTCCACTAACATCTTCTATCCTGGAAAAAGAACCATTTCCAAAAGTGGCTGTGGAAGCCTAATGAAAGTGCCGTGCCCTGGACTCATCTCTGAGAAATAAGTCTGTGTGAAAAGGATCTTTCAGCTAGCACATGGGGTCATGAGGTCAGTAGAGTTTCCAAACGTACGTGTGGAGGCATAAGGAGAGGGCCATATCCTTAACTCCAAGAAACAGCATTACGTAGGGAAACCGTCTTTCAAGCGAACACCATTCCTGACCTCTATACAAGCAGTTTCCAAAGTGGGTGTGGAAGCATAACGCATGGGTTATGGACCTAACTCTGAAAACAAGGTTCTGTAGAATGTATCTCTCCACTCACGTATTGTTTCTTGCTTAAGGAAGGCATACCTAATGCACGTGTGGAAGCCTAGGGAAAGTACCATATGCTTAACTGTGAAAAGCAAGTCTGTGCAGAAGGCACCTTTCAGCTCCCGTCTTGTTTCACGAGGATAGAAGCCATTTCAAATGTGTGTGTGGAAGCCTAAGGAAAGTGCCCTATATACTTACCCCTATGAAAATCCACTGTAGCAAATCCATCCTTCAACTCACGGCTTTCCTGACGTTTTTCAAAATTGTGTGTGGAAGCCCAAGGAAAAATGGGATATGCTTCGCTCTTAGAAAGAGGCCTGCGTGGAAAGAACGCATCTTTCAACTCACAGCTTACACAAGGTTTTTCAAGGCTGTGTGCGGAAGCCTAAGGAAAAAGTGCATACACGTAACTCTCAGGAAAAAAAAAACAAACAACGGCGAGAAAGCGTCTTTCAACGAACAACTTCTTTCCTGAAGGGAGAGAAGCATGTTCAACCGTGTGTGTGTGAATGAATAAGGAAAGTGCCATGTACTTAACTGGCCAAAGCAAGTCTGTGGATACGGCAGCTTTCCACTAACATCTTCTATCCTGGAAAGAGAACCATTTCCAAAAGTGGCTGTGGAAGCATAATGAAAGTGCCGTACACTTTACTCCGAGAATCAAGGCTCTGTCGACTGGATCCGTCACCTCACATCTTGTTCCAGGAAGTTAGAGGAGTTTCCCAAGGTATCTGTGGAAGCCTAAGGAAAGTGGCCTGTACTTAAGCCCAAGACACAGCCCTTTAGAGAAACAGTCTCACAGCTAACATCTTTCCGGAAGCCACAGGCAATTTCAGAGCTGCGTGGGAAAGCTTCAGGAAGGTGCCAAATACCGAACTCCGAGAAACAAGCCCGGCTAGAATGCAAGCTCCCCTAACAAGGCGTTTCACGAAGGTAGACGCGTTCTCGCAAGTGCAGTGTGGAGGCATAAGGAAAGTGCTAAGGAACCACCCTGTGGCGACACCGGCTTTCCGCGAACATCATTTATCTGGAGAGAGAAGGATTTTCAGAAAAGTTGGCATTGACGCCCACGGAGAGTGCCCTATACTGCCCGTAGCCCGAGCCTCCCCTTACTGCCAGCCCTCCACTCAGCCCTCAGGACACTACGGCGCCCCCTGCCTTCAGAGCGGCAGGGGCCCCTGAGGGCTTCAAGACTAGAAGCCAAAGGCAAAGCCCTGGATGGTCAAATGGATCTGGGTCACCTGACCGAGGCCGGACTGTAATCAGACAGGAACACAGAGGGAGACCGTGCCACTTCCTTCCTGACCATAGAAACGGGATAAGCCATCTGAGTACTGCGTGTGAACGCGTAGGGAAAGTTCCATAGACCTAACTCTGAGAAACGTGGCGGGGTACAAGGCAGCTCTCAACTGACGTCTTCTGTCGTGAACCCAGAAGCGTTTCCATACGTATGCGTGGAAGCGTAAGGAAAGTGCCGTATACCTCCCTCGAAGAAGCAACCTCACTTTTCCAAAACCGTCTGCCACCTAACATCCTTCTCCTTGAAGACAGGAGCATTTTGAATAGTCGTGGTGGAAGCACAAGGAACGTGCCGTGCCCGGTACTCATCTCTGAGAAACAAGTCTGTGTGAAAAGGATCTTTCAGCTAGCACATGGGGTCATGAGGTCAGTAGAGTTTCCAAATGTACGTGTGGAGGCATAAGGAGAGGGCCATATCCTTAACTCCAAGAAACAGCATTACGTAGGGAAACCGTCTTTCAAGCGAACACCTTTCCTGACCTCTATACAAGCAGTTTCCAAAGTGGCTGTGGAAGCATAACGCATGGGTTATGGACCTAACTCTGAAAACAAGGTTCTGTAGAATGCATCTCTCCACTCACGTCTTGTTTCGTGCTTAGGGAAGGGATACCTAATGCACGTGTGGAAGCCTGGGGAAAGTACCATATGCTTAAGTGTGAAAAGCAAGTCTGTGCAGAAGGCACCTTTCAGCTCCCGACTTGGTTCACGAGGATAGAAGCCATTTTAAATGTGTGTGTGGAAGCCTAAGGAAAGTGCCCTATATACTTACCCCTATGAAAATCCACTGTAGCAAACTCGTCCTTTAACTGACGGCTTTCCTGACGTTTTTCAAAAGTGTGTGTGGAAGCCCAAGGAAAAGTGGTATATGCTTCGCTCTTAGAAAGAGGCCTGCGTGGAAAGAACGCATCTTTCAACTCACAGCTTACACAAGGCTTTTCAAGGCTGTGTGCGGAAGCCTAAGGAAAAAGTGCATACACGTAACTCTCAGGAAAAAAAAAAACAAACAACGGCGAGAAAGCGTCTTTCAACAAACAACTTCTTTCCCGAAGGGAGAGAAGCATGTTCAACCGTGTGTGTGTGAATGAATAAGGAAAGTGCCATGTACTTAACTGGCAAAAGCAAGTCTGCGGATATGACAGCTTTCCACTAACATCTTCTATCCTGGAAAGAGAACCATTTCCAAAAGTGGCTGTGGAAGCCTAATGAAAGTGCCGTGCCCTGGACTCATCTCTGAGAAATAAGTCTGTGTGAAAAGGATCTTTCAGCTAGCACATGGGGTCATGAGGTCAGTAGAGTTTCCAAACGTACGTGTGGAGGCATAAGGAGAGGGCCATATCCTTAACTCCAAGAAACAGCATTACGTAGGGAAACCGTCTTTCAAGCGAACACCATTCCTGACCTCTATACAAGCAGTTTCCAAAGTGGGTGTGGAAGCATAACGCATGGGTTATGGACCTAACTCTGAAAACAAGGTTCTGTAGAATGTATCTCTCCACTCACGTATTGTTTCTTGCTTAAGGAAGGGATACCTAATGCACGTGTGGAAGCCTGGGGAAAGTACCATATGCTTAAGTGTGAAAAGCAAGTCTGTGCAGAAGGCACCTTTCAGCTCCCGTCTTGTTTCACGAGGATAGAAGCCATTTCAAATGTGTGTGTGGAAGCCTAAGGAAAGTGCCCTATATACTTACCCCTATGAAAATCCACTGTAGCAAATCCATCCTTCAACTCACGGCTTTCCGGACGTTTTTCAAAATTGTGTGTGGAAGCCCAAGGAAAAATGGGATATGCTTCGCTCTTAGAAAGAGGCCTGCGTGGAAAGAACGCATCTTTCAACTCACAGCTTACACGAGGTTTTTCAAGGCTGTGTGCGGAAGCCTAAGGAAAAAGTGCATACACGTAACTCTCAGGAAAAAAAAAACAAACAACGGCGAGAAAGCGTCTTTCAACGAACAACTTCTTTCCTGAAGGGAGAGAAGCATGTTCAACCGTGTGTGTGTGAATGAATAAGGAAAGTGCCATGTACTTAACTGGAAAAGCAAGTCTGTGGATACGGCAGCTTTCCACTAACATCTTCTATCCTGGAAAGAGAACCATTTCCAAAAGTGGCTGTGGAAGCATAATGAAAGTGCCGTACACTTTACTCCGAGAATCAAGGCTCTGTCGACTGGATCCGTCACCTCACATCTTGTTCCAGGAAGTTAGAGGAGTTTCCCAAGGTATCTGTGGAAGCCTAAGGAAAGTGGCCTGTACTTAAGCCCAAGACACAGCCCTTTAGAGAAACAGTCTCACAGCTAACATCTTTCCGGAAGCCACAGGCAATTTCAGAGCTGCGTGTGAAAGCTTCAGGAAGGTGCCAAATACCGAACTCCGAGAAACAAGCCCGGCTAGAATGCAAGCTCCCCTAACAAGGCGTTTCACGAAGGTAGACGCGTTCTCGCAAGTGCAGTGTGGAGGCATAAGGAAAGTGCTAAGGAACCACCCTGTGGCGACACCGGCTTTCCGCGAACATCATTTATCTGGAGAGAGAAGGATTTTCAGAAAAGTTGGCATTGACGCCCACGGAGAGTGCCCTATACTGCCCGTAGCCCGAGCCTCCCCTTACTGCCAGCCCTCCACTCAGCCCTCAGGACACTACGGCGCCCCCTGCCTTCAGAGCGGCAGGGGCCCCTGAGGGCTTCAAGACTAGAAGCCAAAGGCAAAGCCCTGGATGGTCAAATGGATCTGGGTCACCTGACCGAGGCCGGACTGTAATCAGACAGGAACACAGAGGGAGACCGTGCCACTTCCTTCCTGACCATAGAAACGGGATAAGCCATCTGAGTACTGCGTGTGAACGCGTAGGGAAAGTTCCATAGACCTAACTCTGAGAAACGTGGCGGGGTACAAGGCAGCTCTCAACTGACGTCTTCTGTCGTGAACCCAGAAGCATTTCCATACGTATGCGTGGAAGCGTAAGGAAAGTGCCGTATACCTCCCTCGAAGAAGCAACCTCACTTTTCCAAAACCGTCTGCCACCTAACATCCTTCTCCTTGAAGACAGGAGCATTTTGAATAGTCGTGGTGGAAGCACAAGGAACGTGCCGTGCCCGGTACTCATCTCTGAGAAACAAGTCTGTGTGAAAAGGATCTTTCAGCTAGCACATGGGGTCATGAGGTCAGTAGAGTTTCCAAATGTACGTGTGGAGGCATAAGGAGAGGGCCATATCCTTAACTCCAAGAAACAGCATTACGTAGGGAAACCGTCTTTCAAGCGAACACCTTTCCTGACCTCTATACAAGCAGTTTCCAAAGTGGCTGTGGAAGCATAACGCATGGGTTATGGACCTAACTCTGAAAACAAGGTTCTGTAGAATGCATCTCTCCACTCACGTCTTGTTTCGTGCTTAGGGAAGGGATACCTAATGCACGTGTGGAAGCCTGGGGAAAGTACCATATGCTTAAGTGTGAAAAGCAAGTCTGTGCAGAAGGCACCTTTCAGCTCCCGACTTGGTTCACGAGGATAGAAGCCATTTTAAATGTGTGTGTGGAAGCCTAAGGAAAGTGCCCTATATACTTACCCCTATGAAAATCCACTGTAGCAAACTCGTCCTTTAACTGACGGCTTTCCTGACGTTTTTCAAAAGTGTGTGTGGAAGCCCAAGGAAAAGTGGTATATGCTTCGCTCTTAGAAAGAGGCCTGCGTGGAAAGAACGCATCTTTCAACTCACAGCTTACACAAGGCTTTTCAAGGCTGTGTGCGGAAGCCTAAGGAAAAAGTGCATACACGTAACTCTCAGGAAAAAAACAAACAAACAACGGCGAGAAAGCGTCTTTCAACGAACAACTTCTTTCCTGAAGGGAGAGAAGCATGTTCAACCGTGTGTGTGTGAATGAATAAGGAAAGTGCCATGTACTTAACTGGCAAAAGCAAGTCTGCGGATATGACAGCTTTCCACTAACATCTTCTATCCTGGAAAGAGAACCATTTCCAAAAGTGGCTGTGGAAGCCTAATGAAAGTGCCGTGCCCTGGACTCATCTCTGAGAAATAAGTCTGTGTGAAAAGGATCTTTCAGCTAGCACATGGGGTCATGAGGTCAGTAGAGTTTCCAAACGTACGTGTGGAGGCATAAGGAGAGGGCCATATCCTTAACTCCAAGAAACAGCATTACGTAGGGAAACCGTCTTTCAAGCGAACACCATTCCTGACCTCTATACAAGCAGTTTCCAAAGTGGGTGTGGAAGCATAACGCATGGGTTATGGACCTAACTCTGAAAACAAGGTTCTGTAGAATGCATCTCTCCACTCACGTCTTGTTTCGTGCTTAGGGAAGGGATACCTAATGCACGTGTGGAAGCCTGGGGAAAGTACCATATGCTTAAGTGTGAAAAGCAAGTCTGTGCAGAAGGCACCTTTCAGCTCCCGACTTGGTTCACGAGGATAGAAGCCATTTTAAATGTGTGTGTGGAAGCCTAAGGAAAGTGCCCTATATACTTACCCCTATGAAAATCCACTGTAGCAAACTCGTCCTTTAACTGACGGCTTTCCTGACGTTTTTCAAAAGGTGTGCGGAAGCCCAAGCAAAAGTGGTATATGCTTCGCTCTTAGAAAGAGGCCTGCGTGGAAAGAACGCATCTTTCAACTCACAGCTTACACAAGGCTTTTCAAGGCTGTGTGCGGAAGCCTAAGGAAAAAGTGCATACACGTAACTCTCAGGAAAAAAAAAAACAAACAACGGCGAGAAAGCGTCTTTCAACGAACAACTTCTTTCCTGAAGGGAGAGAAGCATGTTCAACCGTGTGTGTGTGAATGAATAAGGAAAGTGCCATGTACTTAACTGGCATAAGCAAGTCTGCGGATATGACAGCTTTCCACTAACATCTTCTATCCTGGAAAGAGAACCATTTCCAAAAGTGGCTGTGGAAGCCTAATGAAAGTGCCGTGCCCTGGACTCATCTCTGAGAAATAAGTCTGTGTGAAAAGGATCTTTCAGCTAGCACATGGGGTCATGAGGTCAGTAGAGTTTCCAAACGTACGTGTGGAGGCATAAGGAGAGGGCCATATCCTTAACTCCAAGAAACAGCATTACGTAGAGAAACCGTCTTTCAAGCGAACACCATTCCTGACCTCTATACAAGCAGTTTCCAAAGTGGGTGTGGAAGCATAACGCATGGGTTATGGACCTAACTCTGAAAACAAGGTTCTGTAGAATGTATCTCTCCACTCACGTATTGTTTCTTGCTTAAGGAAGGGATACCTAATGCACGTGTGGAAGCCTGGGGAAAGTACCATATGCTTAACTGTGAAAAGCAAGTCTGTGCAGAAGGCACCTTTCAGCTCCCGTCTTGTTTCACGAGGATAGAAGCCATTTCAAATGTGTGTGTGGAAGCCTAAGGAAAGTGCCCTATATACTTACCCCTATGAAAATCCACTGTAGCAAACCCATCCTTCAACTCACGGCTTTCCTGACGTTTTTCAAAAGTGTGTGTGGAAGCCCAAGGAAAAATGGGATATGCTTCGCTCTTAGAAAGAGGCCTGCGTGGAAAGAACGCATCTTTCAACTCACAGCTTACACAAGGTTTTTCAAGGCTGTGTGCGGAAGCCTAAGGAAAAAGTGCATACACGTAACTCTCAGGAAAAAAAAAACAAACAACGGCGAGAAAGCGTCTTTCAACGAACAACTTCTTTCCTGAAGGGAGAGAAGCATGTTCAACCGTGTGTGTGTGAATGAATAAGGAAAGTGCCATGTACTTAACTGGCCAAAGCAAGTCTGTGGATACGGCAGCTTTCCACTAACATCTTCTATCCTGGAAAGAGAACCATTTCCAAAAGTGGCTGTGGAAGCATAATGAAAGTGCCGTACACTTTACTCCGAGAATCAAGGCTCTGTCGACTGGATCCGTCACCTCACATCTTGTTCCAGGAAGTTAGAGGAGTTTCCCAAGGTATCTGTGGAAGCCTAAGGAAAGTGGCCTGTACTTAAGCCCAAGACACAGCCCTTTAGAGAAACAGTCTCACAGCTAACATCTTTCCGGAAGCCACAGGCAATTTCAGAGCTGCGTGGGAAAGCTTCAGGAAGGTGCCAAATACCGAACTCCGAGAAACAAGCCCGGCTAGAATGCAAGCTCCCCTAACAAGGCGTTTCACGAAGGTAGACGCGTTCTCGCAAGTGCAGTGTGGAGGCATAAGGAAAGTGCTAAGGAACCACCCTGTGGCGACACCGGCTTTCCGCGAACATCATTTATCTGGAGAGAGAAGGATTTTCAGAAAAGTTGGCATTGACGCCCACGGAGAGTGCCCTATACTGCCCGTAGCCCGAGCCTCCCCTTACTGCCAGCCCTCCACTCAGCCCTCAGGACACTACGGCGCCCCCTGCCTTCAGAGCGGCAGGGGCCCCTGAGGGCTTCAAGACTAGAAGCCAAAGGCAAAGCCCTGGATGGTCAAATGGATCTGGGTCACCTGACCGAGGCCGGACTGTAATCAGACAGGAACACAGAGGGAGACCGTGCCACTTCCTTCCTGACCATAGAAACGGGATAAGCCATCTGAGTACTGCGTGTGAACGCGTAGGGAAAGTTCCATAGACCTAACTCTGAGAAACGTGGCGGGGTACAAGGCAGCTCTCAACTGACGTCTTCTGTCGTGAACCCAGAAGCGTTTCCATACGTATGCGTGGAAGCGTAAGGAAAGTGCCGTATACCTCCCTCGAAGAAGCAACCTCACTTTTCCAAAACCGTCTGCCACCTAACATCCTTCTCCTTGAAGACAGGAGCATTTTGAATAGTCGTGGTGGAAGCACAAGGAACGTGCCGTGCCCGGTACTCATCTCTGAGAAACAAGTCTGTGTGAAAAGGATCTTTCAGCTAGCACATGGGGTCATGAGGTCAGTAGAGTTTCCAAATGTACGTGTGGAGGCATAAGGAGAGGGCCATATCCTTAACTCCAAGAAACAGCATTACGTAGGGAAACCGTCTTTCAAGCGAACACCTTTCCTGACCTCTATACAAGCAGTTTCCAAAGTGGCTGTGGAAGCATAACGCATGGGTTATGGACCTAACTCTGAAAACAAGGTTCTGTAGAATGCATCTCTCCACTCACGTCTTGTTTCGTGCTTAGGGAAGGGATACCTAATGCACGTGTGGAAGCCTGGGGAAAGTACCATATGCTTAAGTGTGAAAAGCAAGTCTGTGCAGAAGGCACCTTTCAGCTCCCGACTTGGTTCACGAGGATAGAAGCCATTTTAAATGTGTGTGTGGAAGCCTAAGGAAAGTGCCCTATATACTTACCCCTATGAAAATCCACTGTAGCAAACTCGTCCTTTAACTGACGGCTTTCCTGACGTTTTTCAAAAGTGTGTGTGGAAGCCCAAGGAAAAGTGGTATATGCTTCGCTCTTAGAAAGAGGCCTGCGTGGAAAGAACGCATCTTTCAACTCACAGCTTACACAAGGCTTTTCAAGGCTGTGTGCGGAAGCCTAAGGAAAAAGTGCATACACGTAACTCTCAGGAAAAAAACAAACAAACAACGGCGAGAAAGCGTCTTTCAACGAACAACTTCTTTCCTGAAGGGAGAGAAGCATGTTCAACCGTGTGTGTGTGAATGAATAAGGAAAGTGCCATGTACTTAACTGGCAAAAGCAAGTCTGCGGATACGGCAGCTTTCCACTAACATCTTCTATCCTGGAAAGAGAACCATTTCCAAAAGTGGCTGTGGAAGCCTAATGAAAGTGCCGTGCCCTGGACTCATCTCTGAGAAATAAGTCTGTGTGAAAAGGATCTTTCAGCTAGCACATGGGGTCATGAGGTCAGTAGAGTTTCCAAACGTACGTGTGGAGGCATAAGGAGAGGGCCATATCCTTAACTCCAAGAAACAGCATTACGTAGAGAAACCGTCTTTCAAGCGAACACCATTCCTGACCTCTATACAAGCAGTTTCCAAAGTGGGTGTGGAAGCATAACGCATGGGTTATGGACCTAACTCTGAAAACAAGGTTCTGTAGAATGCATCTCTCCACTCACGTCTTGTTTCGTGCTTAGGGAAGGGATACCTAATGCACGTGTGGAAGCCTGGGGAAAGTACCATATGCTTAAGTGTGAAAAGCAAGTCTGTGCAGAAGGCACCTTTCAGCTCCCGACTTGGTTCACGAGGATAGAAGCCATTTTAAATGTGTGTGTGGAAGCCTAAGGAAAGTGCCCTATATACTTACCCCTATGAAAATCCACTGTAGCAAACTCGTCCTTTAACTGACGGCTTTCCTGACGTTTTTCAAAAGTGTGTGCGGAAGCCCAAGCAAAAGTGGTATATGCTTCGCTCTTAGAAAGAGGCCTGCGTGGAAAGAACGCATCTTTCAACTCACAGCTTACACAAGGCTTTTCAAGGCTGTGTGCGGAAGCCTAAGGAAAAAGTGCATACACGTAACTCTCAGGAAAAAAAAAAACAAACAACGGCGAGAAAGCGTCTTTCAACGAACAACTTCTTTCCTGAAGGGAGAGAAGCATGTTCAACCGTGTGTGTGTGAATGAATAAGGAAAGTGCCATGTACTTAACTGGCAAAAGCAAGTCTGCGGATATGACAGCTTTCCACTAACATCTTCTATCCTGGAAAGAGAACCATTTCCAAAAGTGGCTGTGGAAGCCTAATGAAAGTGCCGTGCCCTGGACTCATCTCTGAGAAATAAGTCTGTGTGAAAAGGATCTTTCAGCTAGCACATGGGGTCATGAGGTCAGTAGAGTTTCCAAACGTACGTGTGGAGGCATAAGGAGAGGGCCATATCCTTAACTCCAAGAAACAGCATTACGTAGAGAAACCGTCTTTCAAGCGAACACCATTCCTGACCTCTATACAAGCAGTTTCCAAAGTGGGTGTGGAAGCATAACGCATGGGTTATGGACCTAACTCTGAAAACAAGGTTCTGTAGAATGTATCTCTCCACTCACGTATTGTTTCTTGCTTAAGGAAGGGATACCTAATGCACGTGTGGAAGCGTGGGGAAAGTACCATATGCTTAACTGTGAAAAGCAAGTCTGTGCAGAAGGCACCTTTCAGCTCCCGTCTTGTTTCACGAGGATAGAAGCCATTTCAAATGTGTGTGTGGAAGCCTAAGGAAAGTGCCCTATATACTTACCCCTATGAAAATCCACTGTAGCAAACCCATCCTTCAACTCACGGCTTTCCTGACGTTTTTCAAAAGTGTGTGTGGAAGCCCAAGGAAAAATGGGATATGCTTCGCTCTTAGAAAGAGGCCTGCGTGGAAAGAACGCATCTTTCAACTCACAGCTTACACAAGGTTTTTCAAGGCTGTGTGCGGAAGCCTAAGGAAAAAGTGCATACACCTAACTCTCAGGAAAAAAAAAACAAACAACGGCGAGAAAGCGTCTTTCAACGAACAACTTCTTTCCTGAAGGGAGAGAAGCATGTTCAACCGTGTGTGTGTGAATGAATAAGGAAAGTGCCATGTACTTAACTGGCAAAAGCAAGTCTGCGGATATGACAGCTTTCCACTAACATCTTCTATCCTGGAAAGAGAACCATTTCCAAAAGTGGCTGTGGAAGCCTAATGAAAGTGCCGTGCCCTGGACTCATCTCTGAGAAATAAGTCTGTGTGAAAAGGATCTTTCAGCTAGCACATGGGGTCATGAGGTCAGTAGAGTTTCCAAACGTACGTGTGGAGGCATAAGGAGAGGGCCATATCCTTAACTCCAAGAAACAGCATTACGTAGAGAAACCGTCTTTCAAGCGAACACCATTCCTGACCTCTATACAAGCAGTTTCCAAAGTGGGTGTGGAAGCATAACGCATGGGTTATGGACCTAACTCTGAAAACAAGGTTCTGTAGAATGTATCTCTCCACTCACGTATTGTTTCTTGCTTAAGGAAGGGATACCTAATGCACGTGTGGAAGCCTGGGGAAAGTACCATATGCTTAACTGTGAAAAGCAAGTCTGTGCAGAAGGCACCTTTCAGCTCCCGTCTTGTTTCACGAGGATAGAAGCCATTTCAAATGTGTGTGTGGAAGCCTAAGGAAAGTGCCCTATATACTTACCCCTATGAAAATCCACTGTAGCAAACCCATCCTTCAACTCACGGCTTTCCTGACGTTTTTCAAAAGTGTGTGTGGAAGCCCAAGGAAAAATGGGATATGCTTCGCTCTTAGAAAGAGGCCTGTGTGGAAAGAACGCATCTTTCAACTCACAGCTTACACAAGGTTTTTCAAGGCTGTGTGCGGAAGCCTAAGGAAAAAGTGCATACACGTAACTCTCAGGAAAAAAAAAACAAACAACGGCGAGAAAGCGTCTTTCAACGAACA
Organism: Halichoerus grypus; assembly: GCF_964656455.1. Lineage (NCBI taxonomy): Eukaryota > Metazoa > Chordata > Mammalia > Carnivora > Phocidae > Halichoerus > Halichoerus grypus. The sequence continues at coordinate 171,735 of NW_027555011.1, read as the reverse complement.
ACTTCTTTCCTGAAGGGAGAGAAGCATGTTCAACCGTGTGTGTGTGAATGAATAAGGAAAGTGCCATGTACTTAACTGGCCAAAGCAAGTCTGTGGATACGGCAGCTTTCCACTAACATCTTCTATCCTGGAAAGAGAACCATTTCCAAAAGTGGCTGTGGAAGCATAATGAAAGTGCCGTACACTTTACTCCGAGAATCAAGGCTCTGTCGACTGGATCCGTCACCTCACATCTTGTTCCAGGAAGTTAGAGGAGTTTCCCAAGGTATCTGTGGAAGCCTAAGGAAAGTGGCCTGTACTTAAGCCCAAGACACAGCCCTTTAGAGAAACAGTCTCACAGCTAACATCTTTCCGGAAGCCACAGGCAATTTCAGAGCTGCGTGGGAAAGCTTCAGGAAGGTGCCAAATACCGAACTCCGAGAAACAAGCCCGGCTAGAATGCAAGCTCCCCTAACAAGGCGTTTCACGAAGGTAGACGCGTTCTCGCAAGTGCAGTGTGGAGGCATAAGGAAAGTGCTAAGGAACCACCCTGTGGCGACACCGGCTTTCCGCGAACATCATTTATCTGGAGAGAGAAGGATTTTCAGAAAAGTTGGCATTGACGCCCACGGAGAGTGCCCTATACTGCCCGTAGCCCGAGCCTCCCCTTACTGCCAGCCCTCCACTCAGCCCTCAGGACACTACGGCGCCCCCTGCCTTCAGAGCGGCAGGGGCCCCTGAGGGCTTCAAGACTAGAAGCCAAAGGCAAAGCCCTGGATGGTCAAATGGATCTGGGTCACCTGACCGAGGCCGGACTGTAATCAGACAGGAACACAGAGGGAGACCGTGCCACTTCCTTCCTGACCATAGAAACGGGATAAGCCATCTGAGTACTGCGTGTGAACGCGTAGGGAAAGTTCCATAGACCTAACTCTGAGAAACGTGGCGGGGTACAAGGCAGCTCTCAACTGACGTCTTCTGTCGTGAACCCAGAAGCGTTTCCATACGTATGCGTGGAAGCGTAAGGAAAGTGCCGTATACCTCCCTCGAAGAAGCAACCTCACTTTTCCAAAACCGTCTGCCACCTAACATCCTTCTCCTTGAAGACAGGAGCATTTTGAATAGTCGTGGTGGAAGCACAAGGAACGTGCCGTGCCCGGTACTCATCTCTGAGAAACAAGTCTGTGTGAAAAGGATCTTTCAGCTAGCACATGGGGTCATGAGGTCAGTAGAGTTTCCAAATGTACGTGTGGAGGCATAAGGAGAGGGCCATATCCTTAACTCCAAGAAACAGCATTACGTAGGGAAACCGTCTTTCAAGCGAACACCTTTCCTGACCTCTATACAAGCAGTTTCCAAAGTGGCTGTGGAAGCATAACGCATGGGTTATGGACCTAACTCTGAAAACAAGGTTCTGTAGAATGCATCTCTCCACTCACGTCTTGTTTCGTGCTTAGGGAAGGGATAACTAATGCACGTGTGGAAGCCTGGGGAAAGTACCATATGCTTAAGTGTGAAAAGCAAGTCTGTGCAGAAGGCACCTTTCAGCTCCCGACTTGGTTCACGAGGATAGAAGCCATTTTAAATGTGTGTGTGGAAGCCTAAGGAAAGTGCCCTATATACTTACCCCTATGAAAATCCACTGTAGCAAACTCGTCCTTTAACTGACGGCTTTCCTGACGTTTTTCAAAAGTGTGTGTGGAAGCCCAAGGAAAAGTGGTATATGCTTCGCTCTTAGAAAGAGGCCTGCGTGGAAAGAACGCATCTTTCAACTCACAGCTTACACAAGGCTTTTCAAGGCTGTGTGCGGAAGCCTAAGGAAAAAGTGCATACACGTAACTCTCAGGAAAAAAACAAACAAACAACGGCGAGAAAGCGTCTTTCAACGAACAACTTCTTTCCTGAAGGGAGAGAAGCATGTTCAACCGTGTGTGTGTGAATGAATAAGGAAAGCGCCATGTACTTAACTGGCAAAAGCAAGTCTGCGGATACGGCAGCTTTCCACTAACATCTTCTATCCTGGAAAGAGAACCATTTCCAAAAGTGGCTGTGGAAGCCTAATGAAAGTGCCGTGCCCTGGACTCATCTCTGAGAAATAAGTCTGTGTGAAAAGGATCTTTCAGCTAGCACATGGGGTCATGAGGTCAGTAGAGTTTCCAAACGTACGTGTGGAGGCATAAGGAGAGGGCCATATCCTTAACTCCAAGAAACAGCATTACGTAGGGAAACCGTCTTTCAAGCGAACACCATTCCTGACCTCTATACAAGCAGTTTCCAAAGTGGGTGTGGAAGCATAACGCATGGGTTATGGACCTAACTCTGAAAACAAGGTTCTGTAGAATGCATCTCTCCACTCACGTCTTGTTTCGTGCTTAGGGAAGGGATACCTAATGCACGTGTGGAAGCCTGGGGAAAGTACCATATGCTTAAGTGTGAAAAGCAAGTCTGTGCAGAAGGCACCTTTCAGCTCCCGACTTGGTTCACGAGGATAGAAGCCATTTTAAATGTGTGTGTGGAAGCCTAAGGAAAGTACCCTATATACTTACCCCTATGAAAATCCACTGTAGCAAACTCGTCCTTTAACTGACGGCTTTCCTGACGTTTTTCAAAAGTGTGTGCGGAAGCCCAAGCAAAAGTGGTATATGCTTCGCTCTTAGAAAGAGGCCTGCGTGGAAAGAACGCATCTTTCAACTCACAGCTTACACAAGGCTTTTCAAGGCTGTGTGCGGAAGCCTAAGGAAAAAGTGCATACACGTAACTCTCAGGAAAAAAAAAAACAAACAACGGCGAGAAAGCGTCTTTCAACGAACAACTTCTTTCCTGAAGGGAGAGAAGCATGTTCAACCGTGTGTGTGTGAATGAATAAGGAAAGTGCCATGTACTTAACTGGCAAAAGCAAGTCTGCGGATATGACAGCTTTCCACTAACATCTTCTATCCTGGAAAGAGAACCATTTCCAAAAGTGGCTGTGGAAGCCTAATGAAAGTGCCGTGCCCTGGACTCATCTCTGAGAAATAAGTCTGTGTGAAAAGGATCTTTCAGCTAGCACATGGGGTCATGAGGTCAGTAGAGTTTCCAAACGTACGTGTGGAGGCATAAGGAGAGGGCCATATCCTTAACTCCAAGAAACAGCATTACGTAGAGAAACCGTCTTTCAAGCGAACACCATTCCTGACCTCTATACAAGCAGTTTCCAAAGTGGGTGTGGAAGCATAACGCATGGGTTATGGACCTAACTCTGAAAACAAGGTTCTGTAGAATGTATCTCTCCACTCACGTATTGTTTCTTGCTTAAGGAAGGGATACCTAATGCACGTGTGGAAGCCTGGGGAAAGTACCATATGCTTAACTGTGAAAAGCAAGTCTGTGCAGAAGGCACCTTTCAGCTCCCGTCTTGTTTCACGAGGATAGAAGCCATTTCAAATGTGTGTGTGGAAGCCTAAGGAAAGTGCCCTATATACTTACCCCTATGAAAATCCACTGTAGCAAACCCATCCTTCAACTCACGGCTTTCCTGACGTTTTTCAAAAGTGTGTGTGGAAGCCCAAGGAAAAATGGGATATGCTTCGCTCTTAGAAAGAGGCCTGCGTGGAAAGAACGCATCTTTCAACTCACAGCTTACACAAGGTTTTTCAAGGCTGTGTGCGGAAGCCTAAGGAAAAAGTGCATACACGTAACTCTCAGGAAAAAAAAAACAAACAACGGCGAGAAAGCGTCTTTCAACGAACAACTTCTTTCCTGAAGGGAGAGAAGCATGTTCAACCGTGTGTGTGTGAATGAATAAGGAAAGTGCCATGTACTTAACTGGCCAAAGCAAGTCTGTGGATACGGCAGCTTTCCACTAACATCTTCTATCCTGGAAAGAGAACCATTTCCAAAAGTGGCTGTGGAAGCATAATGAAAGTGCCGTACACTTTACTCCGAGAATCAAGGCTCTGTCGACTGGATCCGTCACCTCACATCTTGTTCCAGGAAGTTAGAGGAGTTTCCCAAGGTATCTGTGGAAGCCTAAGGAAAGTGGCCTGTACTTAAGCCCAAGACACAGCCCTTTAGAGAAACAGTCTCACAGCTAACATCTTTCCGGAAGCCACAGGCAATTTCAGAGCTGCGTGGGAAAGCTTCAGGAAGGTGCCAAATACCGAACTCCGAGAAACAAGCCCGGCTAGAATGCAAGCTCCCCTAACAAGGCGTTTCACGAAGGTAGACGCGTTCTCGCAAGTGCAGTGTGGAGGCATAAGGAAAGTGCTAAGGAACCACCCTGTGGCGACACCGGCTTTCCGCGAACATCATTTATCTGGAGAGAGAAGGATTTTCAGAAAAGTTGGCATTGACGCCCACGGAGAGTGCCCTATACTGCCCGTAGCCCGAGCCTCCCCTTACTGCCAGCCCTCCACTCAGCCCTCAGGACACTACGGCGCCCCCTGCCTTCAGAGCGGCAGGGGCCCCTGAGGGCTTCAAGACTAGAAGCCAAAGGCAAAGCCCTGGATGGTCAAATGGATCTGGGTCACCTGACCGAGGCCGGACTGTAATCAGACAGGAACACAGAGGGAGACCGTGCCACTTCCTTCCTGACCATAGAAACGGGATAAGCCATCTGAGTACTGCGTGTGAACGCGTAGGGAAAGTTCCATAGACCTAACTCTGAGAAACGTGGCGGGGTACAAGGCAGCTCTCAACTGACGTCTTCTGTCGTGAACCCAGAAGCGTTTCCATACGTATGCGTGGAAGCGTAAGGAAAGTGCCGTATACCTCCCTCGAAGAAGCAACCTCACTTTTCCAAAACCGTCTGCCACCTAACATCCTTCTCCTTGAAGACAGGAGCATTTTGAATAGTCGTGGTGGAAGCACAAGGAACGTGCCGTGCCCGGTACTCATCTCTGAGAAACAAGTCTGTGTGAAAAGGATCTTTCAGCTAGCACATGGGGTCATGAGGTCAGTAGAGTTTCCAAATGTACGTGTGGAGGCATAAGGAGAGGGCCATATCCTTAACTCCAAGAAACAGCATTACGTAGGGAAACCGTCTTTCAAGCGAACACCTTTCCTGACCTCTATACAAGCAGTTTCCAAAGTGGCTGTGGAAGCATAACGCATGGGTTATGGACCTAACTCTGAAAACAAGGTTCTGTAGAATGCATCTCTCCACTCACGTCTTGTTTCGTGCTTAGGGAAGGGATACCTAATGCACGTGTGGAAGCCTGGGGAAAGTACCATATGCTTAAGTGTGAAAAGCAAGTCTGTGCAGAAGGCACCTTTCAGCTCCCGACTTGGTTCACGAGGATAGAAGCCATTTTAAATGTGTGTGTGGAAGCCTAAGGAAAGTGCCCTATATACTTACCCCTATGAAAATCCACTGTAGCAAACTCGTCCTTTAACTGACGGCTTTCCTGACGTTTTTCAAAAGTGTGTGTGGAAGCCCAAGGAAAAGTGGTATATGCTTCGCTCTTAGAAAGAGGCCTGCGTGGAAAGAACGCATCTTTCAACTCACAGCTTACACAAGGCTTTTCAAGGCTGTGTGCGGAAGCCTAAGGAAAAAGTGCATACACGTAACTCTCAGGAAAAAAAAAAACAAACAACGGCGAGAAAGCGTCTTTCAACGAACAACTTCTTTCCTGAAGGGAGAGAAGCATGTTCAACCGTGTGTGTGTGAATGAATAAGGAAAGTGCCATGTACTTAACTGGCATAAGCAAGTCTGCGGATATGACAGCTTTGCACTAACATCTTCTATCCTGGAAAGAGAACCATTTCCAAAAGTGGCTGTGGAAGCCTAATGAAAGTGCCGTGCCCTGGACTCATCTCTGAGAAATAAGTCTGTGTGAAAAGGATCTTTCAGCTAGCACATGGGGTCATGAGGTCAGTAGAGTTTCCAAACGTACGTGTGGAGGCATAAGGAGAGGGCCATATCCTTAACTCCAAGAAACAGCATTACGTAGGGAAACCGTCTTTCAAGCGAACACCATTCCTGACCTCTATACAAGCAGTTTCCAAAGTGGGTGTGGAAGCATAACGCATGGGTTATGGACCTAACTCTGAAAACAAGGTTCTGTAGAATGTATCTCTCCACTCACGTATTGTTTCTTGCATAAGGAAGGGATACCTAATGCACGTGTGGAAGCCTGGGGAAAGTACCATATGCTTAAGTGTGAAAAGCAAGTCTGTGCAGAAGGCACCTTTCAGCTCCCGTCTTGTTTCACGAGGATAGAAGCCATTTCAAATGTGTGTGTGGAAGCCTAAGGAAAGTGCCCTATATACTTACCCCTATGAAAATCCACTGTAGCAAACCCATCCTTCAACTCACGGCTTTCCTGACGTTTTTCAAAAGTGTGTGTGGAAGCCCAAGGAAAAGTGGTATATGCTTCGCTCTTAGAAAGAGGCCTGCGTGGAAAGAACGCATCTTTCAACTCACAGCTTACACAAGGTTTTTCAAGGCTGTGTGCGGAAGCCTAAGGAAAAAGTGCATACACGTAACTCTCAGGAAAAAAAAAACAAACAACGGCGAGAAAGCGTCTTTCAACGAACAACTTCTTTCCTGAAGGGAGAGAAGCATGTTCAACCGTGTGTGTGTGAATGAATAAGGAAAGTGCCATGTACTTAACTGGCCAAAGCAAGTCTGTGGATACGGCAGCTTTCCACTAACATCTTCTATCCTGGAAAGAGAACCATTTCCAAAAGTGGCTGTGGAAGCATAATGAAAGTGCCGTACACTTTACTCCGAGAATCAAGGCTCTGTCGACTGGATCCGTCACCTCACATCTTGTTCCAGGAAGTTAGAGGAGTTTCCCAAGGTATCTGTGGAAGCCTAAGGAAAGTGGCCTGTACTTAAGCCCAAGACACAGCCCTTTAGAGAAACAGTCTCACAGCTAACATCTTTCCGGAAGCCACAGGCAATTTCAGAGCTGCGTGGGAAAGCTTCAGGAAGGTGCCAAATACCGAACTCCGAGAAACAAGCCCGGCTAGAATGCAAGCTCCCCTAACAAGGCGTTTCACGAAGGTAGACGCGTTCTCGCAAGTGCAGTGTGGAGGCATAAGGAAAGTGCTAAGGAACCACCCTGTGGCGACACCGGCTTTCCGCGAACATCATTTATCTGGAGAGAGAAGGATTTTCAGAAAAGTTGGCATTGACGCCCACGGAGAGTGCCCTATACTGCCCGTAGCCCGAGCCTCCCCTTACTGCCAGCCCTCCACTCAGCCCTCAGGACACTACGGCGCCCCCTGCCTTCAGAGCGGCAGGGGCCCCTGAGGGCTTCAAGACTAGAAGCCAAAGGCAAAGCCCTGGATGGTCAAATGGATCTGGGTCACCTGACCGAGGCCGGACTGTAATCAGACAGGAACACAGAGGGAGACCGTGCCACTTCTTTCCTGACCATAGAAACGGGATAAGCCATCTGAGTACTGCGTGTGAACGCGTAGGGAAAGTTCCATAGACCTAACTCTGAGAAACGTGGCGGGGTACAAGGCAGCTCTCAACTGACGTCTTCTGTCGTGAACCCAGAAGCGTTTCCATACGTATGCGTGGAAGCGTAAGGAAAGTGCCGTATACCTCCCTCGAAGAAGCAACCTCACTTTTCCAAAACCGTCTGCCACCTAACATCCTTCTCCTTGAAGACAGGAGCATTTTGAATAGTCGTGGTGGAAGCACAAGGAACGTGCCGTGCCCGGTACTCATCTCTGAGAAACAAGTCTGTGTGAAAAGGATCTTTCAGCTAGCACATGGGGTCATGAGGTCAGTAGAGTTTCCAAATGTACGTGTGGAGGCATAAGGAGAGGGCCATATCCTTAACTCCAAGAAACAGCATTACGTAGGGAAACCGTCTTTCAAGCGAACACCTTTCCTGACCTCTATACAAGCAGTTTCCAAAGTGGCTGTGGAAGCGTAACGCATGGGTTATGGACCTAACTCTGAAAACAAGGTTCTGTAGAATGCATCTCTCCACTCACGTCTTGTTTCGTGCTTAGGGAAGGGATACCTAATGCACGTGTGGAAGCCTGGGGAAAGTACCATATGCTTAAGTGTGAAAAGCAAGTCTGTGCAGAAGGCACCTTTCAGCTCCCGACTTGGTTCACGAGGATAGAAGCCATTTCAAATGTGTGTGTGGAAGCCTAAGGAAAGTGCCCTATATACTTACCCCTATGAAAATCCACTGTAGCAAACCCATCCTTCAACTCACGGCTTTCCTGACGTTTTTCAAAAGTGTGTGTGGAAGCCCAAGGAAAAGTGGTATATGCTTCGCTCTTAGAAAGAGGCCTGCGTGGAAAGAACGCATCTTTCAACTCACAGCTTACACAAGGCTTTTCAGGGCTGTGTGCGGAAGCCTAAGGAAAAAGTGCATACACGTAACTCTCAGGAAAAAAACAAACAAACAACGGCGAGAAAGCGTCTTTCAACGAACAACTTCTTTCCTGAAGGGAGAGAAGCATGTTCAACCGTGTGTGTGTGAATGAATAAGGAAAGTGCCATGTACTTAACTGGCAAAAGCAAGTCTGCGGATATGACAGCTTTCCACTAACATCTTCTATCCTGGAAAGAGAACCATTTCCAAAAGTGGCTGTGGAAGCCTAATGAAAGTGCCGTGCCCTGGACTCATCTCTGAGAAATAAGTCTGTGTGAAAAGGATCTTTCAGCTAGCACATGGGGTCATGAGGTCAGTAGAGTTTCCAAACGTACGTGTGGAGGCATAAGGAGAGGGCCATATCCTTAACTCCAAGAAACAGCATTTCGTAGGGAAACGGTCTTTCAAGCGAACACCATTCCTGACCTCTATACAAGCAGTTTCCAAAGTGGCTGTGGAAGCATAACGCATGGGTTATGGACCTAACTCTGAAAACAAGGTTCTGTAGAATGTATCTCTCCACTCACGTATTGTTTCTTGCTTAAGGAAGGGATACCTAATGCACGTGTGGAAGCCTGGGGAAAGTACCATATGCTTAAGTGTGAAAAGCAAGTCTGTGCAGAAGGCACCTTTCAGCTCCCGTCTTGTTTCACGAGGATAGAAGCCATTTCAAATGTGTGTGTGGAAGCCTAAGGAAAGTGCCCTATATACTTACCCCTATGAAAATCCACTGTAGCAAAGTCGTCCTTCAACTCACGGCTTTCCTGACGTTTTTCAAAAGTGTGTGTGGAAGCCCAAGGAAAAATGGGATATGCTTCGCTCTTAGAAAGAGGCCTGCGTGGAAAGAACGCATCTTTCAACTCACAGCTTACACAAGGTTTTTCAAGGCTGTGTGCGGAAGCCTAAGGAAAAAGTGCATACACGTAACTCTCAGGAAAAAAAAAAAACAAAAAACGGCGAGAAAGCGTCTTTCAACGAACAACTTCTTTCCTGAAGGGAGAGAAGCATGTTCAACCGTGTGTGTGTGAATGAATAAGGAAAGTGCCATGTACTTAACTGGCCAAAGCAAGTCTGTGGATACGGCAGCTTTCCACTAACATCTTCTATCCTGGAAAGAGAACCATTTCCAAAAGTGGCTGTGGAAGCATAATGAAAGTGCCGTACACTTTACTCCGAGAATCAAGGCTCTGTCGACTGGATCCGTCACCTCACATCTTGTTCCAGGAAGTTAGAGGAGTTTCCCAAGGTATCTGTGGAAGCCTAAGGAAAGTGGCCTGTACTTAAGCCCAAGACACAGCCCTTTAGAGAAACAGTCTCACAGCTAACATCTTTCCGGAAGCCACAGGCAATTTCAGAGCTGCGTGTGAAAGCTTCAGGAAGGTGCCAAATACCGAACTCCGAGAAACAAGCCCGGCTAGAATGCAAGCTCCCCTAACAAGGCGTTTCACGAAGGTAGACGCGTTCTCGCAAGTGCAGTGTGGAGGCATAAGGAAAGTGCTAAGGAACCACCCTGTGGCGACACCGGCTTTCCGCGAACATCATTTATCTGGAGAGAGAAGGATTTTCAGAAAAGTTGGCATTGACGCCCACGGAGAGTGCCCTATACTGCCCGTAGCCCGAGCCTCCCCTTACTGCCAGCCCTCCACTCAGCCCTCAGGACACTACGGCGCCCCCTGCCTTCAGAGCGGCAGGGGCCCCTGAGGGCTTCAAGACTAGAAGCCAAAGGCAAAGCCCTGGATGGTCAAATGGATCTGGGTCACCTGACCGAGGCCGGACTGTAATCAGACAGGAACACAGAGGGAGACCGTGCCACTTCTTTCCTGACCATAGAAACGGGATAAGCCATCTGAGTACTGCGTGTGAACGCGTAGGGAAAGTTCCATAGACCTAACTCTGAGAAACGTGGCGGGGTACAAGGCAGCTCTCAACTGACGTCTTCTGTCGTGAACCCAGAAGCGTTTCCATACGTATGCGTGGAAGCGTAAGGAAAGTGCCGTATACCTCCCTCGAAGAAGCAACCTCACTTTTCCAAAACCGTCTGCCACCTAACATCCTTCTCCTTGAAGACAGGAGCATTTTGAATAGTCGTGGTGGAAGCACAAGGAACGTGCCGTGCCCGGTACTCATCTCTGAGAAACAAGTCTGTGTGAAAAGGATCTTTCAGCTAGCACATGGGGTCATGAGGTCAGTAGAGTTTCCAAATGTACGTGTGGAGGCATAAGGAGAGGGCCATATCCTTAACTCCAAGAAACAGCATTACGTAGGGAAACCGTCTTTCAAGCGAACACCTTTCCTGACCTCTATACAAGCAGTTTCCAAAGTGGCTGTGGAAGCGTAACGCATGGGTTATGGACCTAACTCTGAAAACAAGGTTCTGTAGAATGCATCTCTCCACTCACGTCTTGTTTCGTGCTTAGGGAAGGGATACCTAATGCACGTGTGGAAGCCTGGGGAAAGTACCATATGCTTAAGTGTGAAAAGCAAGTCTGTGCAGAAGGCACCTTTCAGCTCCCGACTTGGTTCACGAGGATAGAAGCCATTTTAAATGTGTGTGTGGAAGCCTAAGGAAAGTGCCCTATATACTTACCCCTATGAAAATCCACTGTAGCAAACCCATCCTTCAACTCACGGCTTTCCTGACGTTTTTCAAAAGTGTGTGTGGAAGCCCAAGGAAAAGTGGTATATGCTTCGCTCTTAGAAAGAGGCCTGCGTGGAAAGAACGCATCTTTCAACTCACAGCTTACACAAGGCTTTTCAGGGCTGTGTGCGGAAGCCTAAGGAAAAAGTGCATACACGTAACTCTCAGGAAAAAAAAAAACAAACAACGGCGAGAAAGCGTCTTTCAACGAACAACTTCTTTCCTGAAGGGAGAGAAGCATGTTCAACCGTGTGTGTGTGAATGAATAAGGAAAGTGCCATGTACTTAACTGGCAAAAGCAAGTCTGCGGATATGACAGCTTTCCACTAACATCTTCTATCCTGGAAAGAGAACCATTTCCAAAAGTGGCTGTGGAAGCCTAATGAAAGTGCCGTGCCCTGGACTCATCTCTGAGAAATAAGTCTGTGTGAAAAGGATCTTTCAGCTAGCACATGGGGTCATGAGGTCAGTAGAGTTTCCAAACGTACGTGTGGAGGCATAAGGAGAGGGCCATATCCTTAACTCCAAGAAACAGCATTACGTAGGGAAACCGTCTTTCAAGCGAACACCATTCCTGACCTCTATACAAGCAGTTTCCAAAGTGGCTGTGGAAGCATAACGCATGGGTTATGGACCTAACTCTGAAAACAAGGTTCTGTAGAATGTATCTCTCCACTCACGTATTGTTTCTTGCTTAAGGAAGGGATACCTAATGCACGTGTGGAAGCCTGGGGAAAGTACCATATGCTTAAGTGTGAAAAGCAAGTCTGTGCAGAAGGCACCTTTCAGCTCCCGACTTGGTTCACGAGGATAGAAGCCATTTCAAATGTGTGTGTGGAAGCCTAAGGAAAGTGACCTATATACCTACCCCTATGAAAATCCACTGTAGCAAACCCATCCTTCAACTCACGGCTTTCCTGACGTTTTTCAAAAGTGTGTGTGGAAGCCCAAGGAAAAATGGGATATGCTTCGCTCTTAGAAAGAGGCCTGCGTGGAAAGAACGCATCTTTCAACTCACAGCTTACACAAGGCTTTTCAAGGCTGTGTGCGGAAGCCTAAGGAAAAAGTGCATACACGTAACTCTCAGGAAAAAAAAAAACAAACAACGGCGAGAAAGCGTCTTTCAACGAACAACTTCTTTCCTGAAGGGAGAGAAGCATGTTCAACCGTGTGTGTGTGAATGAATAAGGAAAGTGCCATGTACTTAACTGGCCAAAGCAAGTCTGTGGATACGGCAGCTTTCCACTAACATCTTCTATCCTGGAAAGAGAACCATTTCCAAAAGTGGCTGTGGAAGCATAATGAAAGTGCCGTACACTTTACTCCGAGAATCAAGGCTCTGTCGACTGGATCCGTCACCTCACATCTTGTTCCAGGAAGTTAGAGGAGTTTCCCAAGGTATCTGTGGAAGCCTAAGGAAAGTGGCCTGTACTTAAGCCCAAGACACAGCCCTTTAGAGAAACAGTCTCACAGCTAACATCTTTCCGGAAGCCACAGGCAATTTCAGAGCTGCGTGGGAAAGCTTCAGGAAGGTGCCAAATACCGAACTCCGAGAAACAAGCCCGGCTAGAATGCAAGCTCCCCTAACAAGGCGTTTCACGAAGGTAGACGCGTTCTCGCAAGTGCAGTGTGGAGGCATAAGGAAAGTGCTAAGGAACCACCCTGTGGCGACACCGGCTTTCCGCGAACATCATTTATCTGGAGAGAGAAGGATTTTCAGAAAAGTTGGCATTGACGCCCACGGAGAGTGCCCTATACTGCCTGTAGCCCGAGCCTCCCCTTACTGCCAGCCCTCCACTCAGCCCTCAGGACACTACGGCGCCCCCTGCCTTCAGAGCGGCAGGGGCCCCTGAGGGCTTCAAGACTAGAAGCCAAAGGCAAAGCCCTGGATGGTCAAATGGATCTGGGTCACCTGACCGAGGCCGGACTGTAATCAGACAGGAACACAGAGGGAGACCGTGCCACTTCCTTCCTGACCATAGAAACGGGATAAGCCATCTGAGTACTGCGTGTGAACGCGTAGGGAAACTTCCATAGACCTAACTCTGAGAAACGTGGCGGGGTACAAGGCAGCTCTCAACTGACGTCTTCTGTCGTGAACCCAGAAGCGTTTCCATACGTATGCGTGGAAGCGTAAGGAAAGTGCCGTATACCTCCCTCTAAGAAGCAACCTCACTTTTCCAAAACCGTCTGCCACCTAACATCCTTCTCCTTGAGGACAGGAGCATTTTGAATAGTCGTGGTGGAAGCACAAGGAACGTGCCGTGCCCGGTACTCATCTCTGAGAAACAAGTCTGTGTGAAAAGGATCTTTCAGCTAGCACATGGGGTCATGAGGTCAGTAGAGTTTCCAAATGTACGTGTGGAGGCATAAGGAGAGGGCCATATCCTTAACTGCAAGAAACAGCATTACGTAGGGAAACCGTCTTTCAAGCGAACACCTTTCCTGACCTCTATACAAGCAGTTTCCAAAGTGGCTGTGGAAGCGTAACGCATGGGTTATGGACCTAACTCTGAAAACAAGGTTCTGTAGAATGCATCTCTCCACTCACGTCTTGTTTCGTGCTTAGGGAAGGGATACCTAATGCACGTGTGGAAGCCTGGGGAAAGTACCATATGCTTAAGTGTGAAAAGCAAGGCTGTGCAGAAGGCACCTTTCAGCTCCCGACTTGGTTCACGAGGATAGAAGCCATTTTAAATGTGTGTGTGGAAGCCTAAGGAAAGTGCCCTATATACTTACCCCTATGAAAATCCACTGTAGCAAACTCGTCCTTTAACTGACGGCTTTCCTGACGTTTTTCAAAAGTGTGTGTGGAAGCCCAAGGAAAAGTTGTATATGCTTCGCTCTTAGAAAGAGGCCTGCGTGGAAAGAACGCATCTTTCAACTCACAGCTTACACAAGGCTTTTCAAGGCTGTGTGCGGAAGCCTAAGGAAAAAGTGCATACACGTAACTCTCAGGAAAAAAAAAAACAAACAACGGCGAGAAAGCGTCTTTCAACGAACAACTTCTTTCCTGAAGGGAGAGAAGCATGTTCAACCGTGTGTGTGTGAATGAATAAGGAAAGTGCCATGTACTTAACTGGCAAAAGCAAGTCTGCAGATATGACAGCTTTCCACTAACATCTTCTATCCTGGAAAGAGAACCATTTCCAAAAGTGGCTGTGGAAGCCTAATGAAAGTGCCGTGCCCTGGACTCATCTCTGAGAAATAAATCTGTGTGAAAAGGATCTTTCAGCTAGCACATGGGGTCATGAGGTCAGTAGAGTTTCCAAACGTACGTGTGGAGGCATAAGGAGAGGGCCATATCCTTAACTCCAAGAAACAGCATTACGTAGGGAAACCGTCTTTCAAGCGAACACCATTCCTGACCTCTATACAAGCAGTTTCCAAAGTGGGTGTGGAAGCATAACGCATGGGTTATGGACCTAACTCTGAAAACAAGGTTCTGTAGAATGTATCTCTCCACTCACGTATTGTTTCTTGCTTAAGGAAGGGATACCTAATGCACGTGTGGAAGCCTGGGGAAAGTACCATATGCTTAAGTGTGAAAAGCAAGTCTGTGCAGAAGGCACCTTACAGCTCCCGTCTTGTTTCACGAGGATAGAAGCCATTTCAAATGTGTGTGTGGAAGCCTAAGGAGAGTGCCCTATATACTTCCCCTATGAAAATCCACTGTAGCAAAGTCGTCCTTCAACTCACGGCTTTCCTGACGTTTTTCAAAAGTGTGTGTGGAAGCCCAAGGAAAAATGGGATATGCTTCGCTCTTAGAAAGAGGCCTGCGTGGAAAGAACGCATCTTTCAACTCACAGCTTACACAAGGTTTTTCAAGGCTGTGTGCGGAAGCCTAAGGAAAAAGTGCATACACGTAACTCTCAGGAAAAAAAAAAACAAACAACGGCGAGAAAGCGTCTTTCAACGAACAACTTCTTTCCTGAAGGGAGAGAAGCATGTTCAACCGTGTGTGTGTGAATGAATAAGGAAAGTGCCATGTACTTAACTGGCCAAAGCAAGTCTGTGGATACGGCAGCTTTCCACTAACATCTTCTATCCTGGAAAGAGAACCATTTCCAAAAGTGGCTGTGGAAGCATAATGAAAGTGCCGTACACTTTACTCCGAGAATCAAGGCTCTGTCGACTGGATCCGTCACCTCACATCTTGTTCCAGGAAGTTAGAGGAGTTTCCCAAGGTATCTGTGGAAGCCTAAGGAAAGTGGCCTGTACTTAAGCCCAAGACACAGCCCTTTAGAGAAACAGTCTCACAGCTAACATCTTTCCAGAAGCCACAGGCAATTTCAGAGCTGCGTGTGAAAGCTTCAGGAAGGTGCCAAATACCGAACTCCGAGAAACAAGCCCGGCTAGAATGCAAGCTCCCCTAACAAGGCGTTTCACGAAGGTAGACGCGTTCTCGCAATTGCAGTGTAGAGGCATAAGGAAAGTGCTAAGGAACCACCCTGTGGCGACACCGGCTGTCCGCGAACATCATTTATCTGGAGAGAGAAGGATTTTCAGAAAAGTTGGCATTGACGCCCACGGAGAGTGCCCTATACTGCCCGTAGCCCGAGCCTCCCCTTACTGCCAGCCCTCCACTCAGCCCTCAGGACACTACGGCGCCCCCTGCCTTCAGAGCGTCAGGGGCCCCTGAGGGCTTCAAGACTAGAAGCCAAAGGCATAGCCCTGGATGGTCAAATGGATCTGGGTCACCTGACCGAGGCCGGACTGTAATCAGACAGGAACACAGAGGGAGACCGTGCCACTTCCTTCCTGACCATAGAAACGGGATAAGCCATCTGAGTACTGCGTGTGAACGCGTAGGGAAAGTTCCATAGACCTAACTCTGAGAAACGTGGCGGGGTACAAGGCAGCTCTCAACTGACGTCTTCTGTCGTGAACCCAGAAGCGTTTCCATACGTATGCGTGGAAGCGTAAGGAAAGTGCCGTATACCTCCCTCGAAGAAGCAACCTCACTTTTCCAAAACCGTCTGCCACCTAACATCCTTCTCCTTGAAGACAGGAGCATTTTGAATAGTCGTGGTGGAAGCACAAGGAACGTGCCGTGCCCGGTACTCATCTCTGAGAAACAAGTCTGTGTGAAAAGGATCTTTCAGCTAGCACATGGGGTCATGAGGTCAGTAGAGTTTCCAAATGTACGTGTGGAGGCATAAGGAGAGGGCCATATCCTTAACTGCAAGAAACAGCATTACGTAGGGAAACCGTCTTTCAAGCGAACACCTTTCCTGACCTCTATACAAGCAGTTTCCAAAGTGGCTGTGGAAGCGTAACGCATGGGTTATGGACCTAACTCTGAAAACAAGGTTCTGTAGAATGCATCTCTCCACTCACGTCTTGTTTCGTGCTTAGGGAAGGGATACCTAATGCACGTGTGGAAGCCTGGGGAAAGTACCATATGCTTCAGTGTGAAAAGCAAGGCTGTGCAGAAGGCACCTTTCAGCTCCCGACTTGGTTCACGAGGATAGAAGCCATTTTAAATGTGTGTGTGGAAGCCTAAGGAAAGTGCCCTATATACTTACCCCTATGAAAATCCACTGTAGCAAACTCGTCCTTTAACTGACGGCTTTCCTGACGTTTTTCAAAAGTGTGTGTGGAAGCCCAAGGAAAAGTGGTATATGCTTCGCTCTTAGAAAGAGGCCTGCGTGGAAAGAACGCATCTTTCAACTCACAGCTTACACAAGGCTTTTCAAGGCTGTGTGCGGAAGCCTAAGGAAAAAGTGCATACACGTAACTCTCAGGAAAAAAAAAACAAACAACGGCGAGAAAGCGTCTTTCAACGAACAACTTCTTTCCTGAAGGGAGAGAAGCATGTTCAACCGTGTGTGTGTGAATGAATAAGGAAAGTGCCATGTACTTAACTGGCCAAAGCAAGTCTGTGGATACGGCAGCTTTCCACTAACATCTTCTATCCTGGAAAGAGAACCATTTCCAAAAGTGGCTGTGGAAGCATAATGAAAGTGCTGTACACTTTACTCCGAGAATCAAGGCTCTGTCGACTGGATCCGTCACCTCACATCTTGTTCCAGGAAGTTAGAGGAGTTTCCCAAGGTATCTGTGGAAGCCTAAGGAAAGTGGCCTGTACTTAAGCCCAAGACACAGCCCTTTAGAGAAACAGTCTCACAGCTAACATCTTTCCGGAAGCCACAGGCAATTTCAGAGCTGCGTGGGAAAGCTTCAGGAAGGTGCCAAATACCGAACTCCGAGAAACAAGCCCGGCTAGAATGCAAGCTCCCCTAACAAGGCGTTTCACGAAGGTAGACGCGTTCTCGCAAGTGCAGTGTGGAGGCATAAGGAAAGTGCTAAGGAACCACCCTGTGGCGACACCGGCTTTCCGCGAACATCATTTATCTGGAGAGAGAAGGATTTTCAGAAAAGTTGGCATTGACGCCCACGGAGAGTGCCCTATACTGCCCGTAGCCCGAGCCTCCCCTTACTGCCAGCCCTCCACTCAGCCCTCAGGACACTACGGCGCCCCCTGCCTTCAGAGCGGCAGGGGCCCCTGAGGGCTTCAAGACTAGAAGCCAAAGGCAAAGCCCTGGATGGTCAAATGGATCTGGGTCACCTGACCGAGGCCGGACTGTAATCAGACAGGAACACAGAGGGAGACCGTGCCACTTCTTTCCTGACCATAGAAACGGGATAAGCCATCTGAGTACTGCGTGTGAACGCGTAGGGAAAGTTCCATAGACCTAACTCTGAGAAACGTGGCGGGGTACAAGGCAGCTCTCAACTGACGTCTTCTGTCGTGAACCCAGAAGCGTTTCCATACGTATGCGTGGAAGCGTAAGGAAAGTGCCGTATACCTCCCTCGAAGAAGCAACCTCACTTTTCCAAAACCGTCTGCCACCTAACATCCTTCTCCTTGAAGACAGGAGCATTTTGAATAGTCGTGGTGGAAGCACAAGGAACGTGCCGTGCCCGGTACTCATCTCTGAGAAACAAGTCTGTGGGAAAAGGATCTTTCAGCTAGCACATGGGGTCATGAGGTCAGTAGAGTTTCCAAATGTACGTGTGGAGGCATAAGGAGAGGGCCATATCCTTAACTCCAAGAAACAGCATTACGTAGGGAAACCATCTTTCAAGCGAACACCTTTCCTGACCTCTATACAAGCAGTTTCCAAAGTGGCTGTGGAAGCGTAACGCATGGGTTATGGACCTAACTCTGAAAACAAGGTTCTGTAGAATGCATCTCTCCACTCACGTCTTGTTTCGTGCTTAGGGAAGGGATACCTAATGCACGTGTGGAAGCCTGGGGAAAGTACCATATGCTTAAGTGTGAAAAGCAAGTCTGTGCAGAAGGCACCTTTCAGCTCCCGACTTGGTTCACGAGGATAGAAGCCATTTCAATTGTGTGTGTGGCAGCCTAAGGAAAGTGCCCTATATACTTACCCCTATGAAAATCCACTGTAGCAAACCCATCCTTCAACTCACGGCTTTCCTGACGTTTTTCAAAAGTGTGTGTGGAAGCCCAAGGAAAAGTGGTATATGCTTCGCTCTTAGAAAGAGGCCTGCGTGGAAAGAACGCATCTTTCAACTCACAGCTTACACAAGGCTTTTCAGGGCTGTGTGCGGAAGCCTAAGGAAAAAGTGCATACACGTAACTCTCAGGAAAAAAAAAAACAAACAACGGCGAGAAAGCGTCTTTCAACGAACAACTTCTTTCCTGAAGGGAGAGAAGCATGTTCAACCGTGTGTGTGTGAATGAATAAGGAAAGTGCCATGTACTTAACTGGCAAAAGCAAGTCTGCGGATATGACAGCTTTCCACTAACATCTTCTATCCTGGAAAGAGAACCATTTCCAAAAGTGGCTGTGGAAGCCTAATGAAAGTGCCGTGCCCTGGACTCATCTCTGAGAAATAAGTCTGTGTGAAAAGGATCTTTCAGCTAGCACATGGGGTCATGAGGTCAGTAGAGTTTCCAAACGTACGTGTGGAGGCATAAGGAGAGGGCCATATCCTTAACTCCAAGAAACAGCATTACGTAGGGAAACCGTCTTTCAAGCGAACACCATTCCTGACCTCTATACAAGCAGTTTCCAAAGTGGGTGTGGAAGCATAACGCATGGGTTATGGACCTAACTCTGAAAACAAGGTTCTGTAGAATGTATCTCTCCACTCACGTATTGTTTCTTGCTTAAGGAAGGGATACCTAATGCACGTGTGGAAGCCTGGGGAAAGTACCATATGCTTAAGTGTGAAAAGCAAGTCTGTGCAGAAGGCACCTTTCAGCTCCCGTCTTGTTTCACGAGGATAGAAGCCATTTCAAATGTGTGTGTGGAAGCCTAAGGAAAGTGCCCTATATACTTACCCCTATGAAAATCCACTGTAGCAAAGTCGTCCTTCAACTCACGGCTTTCCTGACGTTTTTCAAAAGTGTGTGTGGAAGCCCAAGGAAAAATGGGATATGCTTCGCTCTTAGAAAGAGGCCTGCGTGGAAAGAACGCATCTTTCAACTCACAGCTTACACAAGGTTTTTCAAGGCTGTGTGCGGAAGCCTAAGGAAAAAGTGCATACACGTAACTCTCAGGAAAAAAAAAAACAAACAACGGCGAGAAAGCGTCTTTCAACGAACAACTTCTTTCCTGAAGGGAGAGAAGCATGTTCAACCGTGTGTGTGTGAATGAATAAGGAAAGTGCCATGTACTTAACTGGCCAAAGCAAGTCTGTGGATACGGCAGCTTTCCACTAACATCTTCTATCCTGGAAAGAGAACCATTTCCAAAAGTGGCTGTGGAAGCATAATGAAAGTGCTGTACACTTTACTCCGAGAATCAAGGCTCTGTCGACTGGATCCGTCACCTCACATCTTGTTCCAGGAAGTTAGAGGAGTTTCCCAAGGTATCTGTGGAAGCCTAAGGAAAGTGGCCTGTACTTAAGCCCAAGACACAGCCCTTTAGAGAAACAGTCTCACAGCTAACATCTTTCCGGAAGCCACAGGCAATTTCAGAGCTGCGTGTGAAAGCTTCAGGAAGGTGCCAAATACCGAACTCCGAGAAACAAGCCCGGCTAGAATGCAAGCTCCCCTAACAAGGCGTTTCACGAAGGTAGACGCGTTCTCGCAAGTGCAGTGTGGAGGCATAAGGAAAGTGCTAAGGAACCACCCTGTGGCGACACCGGCTTTCAGCGAACATCATTTATCTGGAGAGAGAAGGATTTTCAGAAAAGTTGGCATTGACGCCCACGGAGAGTGCCCTATACTGCCCGTAGCCCGAGCCTCCCCTTACTGCCAGCCCTCCACTCAGCCCTCAGGACACTACGGCGCCCCCTGCCTTCAGAGCGTCAGGGGCCCCTGAGGGCTTCAAGACTAGAAGCCAAAGGCATAGCCCTGGATGGTCAAATGGATCTGGGTCACCTGACCGAGGCCGGACTGTAATCAGACAGGAACACAGAGGGAGACCGTGCCACTTCCTTCCTGACCATAGAAACGGGATAAGCCATCTGAGTACTGCGTGTGAACGCGTAGGGAAAGTTCCATAGACCTAACTCTGAGAAACGTGGCGGGGTACAAGGCAGCTCTCAACTGACGTCTTCTGTCGTGAACCCAGAAGCGTTTCCATACGTATGCGTGGAAGCGTAAGGAAAGTGCCGTATACCTCCCTCGAAGAAGCAACCTCACTTTTCCAAAACCGTCTGCCACCTAACATCCTTCTCCTTGAAGACAGGAGCATTTTGAATAGTCGTGGTGGAAGCACAAGGAACGTGCCGTGCCCGGTACTCATCTCTGAGAAACAAGTCTGTGTGAAAAGGATCTTTCAGCTAGCACATGGGGTCATGAGGTCAGTAGAGTTTCCAAATGTACGTGTGGAGGCATAAGGAGAGGGCCATATCCTTAACTCCAAGAAACAGCATTACGTAGGGAAACCATCTTTCAAGCGAACACCTTTCCTGACCTCTATACAAGCAGTTTCCAAAGTGGCTGTGGAAGCGTAACGCATGGGTTATGGACCTAACTCTGAAAACAAGGTTCTGTAGAATGCATCTCTCCACTCACGTCTTGTTTCGTGCTTAGGGAAGGGATACCTAATGCACGTGTGGAAGCCTGGGGAAAGTACCATATGCTTAAGTGTGAAAAGCAAGTCTGTGCAGAAGGCACCTTTCAGCTCCCGACTTGGTTCACGAGGATAGAAGCCATTTCAATTGTGTGTGTGGCAGCCTAAGGAAAGTGCCCTATATACTTACCCCTATGAAAATCCACTGTAGCAAACCCATCCTTCAACTCACGGCTTTCCTGACGTTTTTCAAAAGTGTGTGTGGAAGCCCAAGGAAAAGTGGTATATGCTTCGCTCTTAGAAAGAGGCCTGCGTGGAAAGAACGCATCTTTCAACTCACAGCTTACACAAGGCTTTTCAGGGCTGTGTGCGGAAGCCTAAGGAAAAAGTGCATACACGTAACTCTCAGGAAAAAAAAAAAACAAACAACGGCGAGAAAGCGTCTTTCAACGAACAACTTCTTTCCTGAAGGGAGAGAAGCATGTTCAACCGTGTGTGTGTGAATGAATAAGGAAAGTGCCATGTACTTAACTGGCAAAAGCAAGTCTGCGGATATGACAGCTTTCCACTAACATCTTCTATCCTGGAAAGAGAACCATTTCCAAAAGTGGCTGTGGAAGCCTAATGAAAGTGCCGTGCCCTGGACTCATCTCTGAGAAATAAGTCTGTGTGAAAAGGATCTTTCAGCTAGCACATGGGGTCATGAGGTCAGTAGAGTTTCCAAACGTACGTGTGGAGGCATAAGGAGAGGGCCATATCCTTAACTCCAAGAAACAGCATTACGTAGGGAAACCGTCTTTCAAGCGAACACCATTCCTGACCTCTATACAAGCAGTTTCCAAAGTGGGTGTGGAAGCATAACGCATGGGTTATGGACCTAACTCTGAAAACAAGGTTCTGTAGAATGTATCTCTCCACTCACGTATTGTTTCTTGCTTAAGGAAGGGATACCTAATGCACGTGTGGAAGCCTGGGGAAAGTACCATATGCTTAAGTGTGAAAAGCAAGTCTGTGCAGAAGGCACCTTTCAGCTCCCGTCTTGTTTCACGAAGATAGAAGCCATTTCAAATGTGTGTGTGGAAGCCTAAGGAAAGTGCCCTATATACTTACCCCTATGAAAATCCACTGTAGCAAAGTCGTCCTTCAACTCACGGCTTTCCTGACGTTTTTCAAAAGTGTGTGTGGAAGCCCAAGGAAAAATGGGATATGCTTCGCTCTTAGAAAGAGGCCTGCGTGGAAAGAACGCATCTTTCAACTCACAGCTTACACAAGGTTTTTCAAGGCTGTGTGCGGAAGCCTAAGGAAAAAGTGCATACACGTAACTCTCAGGAAAAAAAAAAACAAACAACGGCGAGAAAGCGTCTTTCAACGAACAACTTCTTTCCTGAAGGGAGAGAAGCATGTTCAACCGTGTGTGTGTGAATGAATAAGGAAAGTGCCATGTACTTAACTGGCCAAAGCAAGTCTGTGGATACGGCAGCTTTCCACTAACATCTTCTATCCTGGAAAGAGAACCATTTCCAAAAGTGGCTGTGGAAGCATAATGAAAGTGCCGTACACTTTACTCCGAGAATCAAGGCTCTGTCGACTGGATCCGTCACCTCACATCTTGTTCCAGGAAGTTAGAGGAGTTTCCCAAGGTATCTGTGGAAGCCTAAGGAAAGTGGCCTGTACTTAAGCCCAAGACACAGCCCTTTAGAGAAACAGTCTCACAGCTAACATCTTTCCGGAAGCCACAGGCAATTTCAGAGCTGCGTGAGAAAGCTTCAGGAAGGTGCCAAATACCGAACTCCGAGAAACAAGCCCGGCTAGAATGCAAGCTCCCCTAACAAGGCGTTTCACGAAGGTAGACGCGTTCTCGCAAGTGCAGTGTGGAGGCATAAGGAAAGTGCTAAGGAACCACCCTGTGGCGACACCGGCTTTCCGCGAACATCATTTATCTGGAGAGAGAAGGATTTTCAGAAAAGTTGGCATTGACGCCCACGGAGAGTGCCCTATACTGCCCGTAGCCCGAGCCTCCCCTTACTGCCAGCCCTCCACTCAGCCCTCAGGACACTACGGCGCCCCCTGCCTTCAGAGCGGCAGGGGCCCCTGAGGGCTTCAAGACTAGAAGCCAAAGGCAAAGCCCTGGATGGTCAAATGGATCTGGGTCACCTGACCGAGGCCGGACTGTAATCAGACAGGAACACAGAGGGAGACCGTGCCACTTCTTTCCTGACCATAGAAACGGGATAAGCCATCTGAGTACTGCGTGTGAACGCGTAGGGAAAGTTCCATAGACCTAACTCTGAGAAACGTGGCGGGGTACAAGGCAGCTCTCAACTGACGTCTTCTGTCGTGAACCCAGAAGCGTTTCCATACGTATGCGTGGAAGCGTAAGGAAAGTGCCGTATACCTCCCTCGAAGAAGCAACCTCACTTTTCCAAAACCGTCTGCCACCTAACATCCTTCTCCTTGAAGACAGGAGCATTTTGAATAGTCGTGGTGGAAGCACAAGGAACGTGCCGTGCCCGGTACTCATCTCTGAGAAACAAGTCTGTGTGAAAAGGATCTTTCAGCTAGCACATGGGGTCATGAGGTCAGTAGAGTTTCCAAATGTACGTGTGGAGGCATAAGGAGAGGGCCATATCCTTAACTCCAAGAAACAGCATTACGTAGGGAAACCGTCTTTCAAGCGAACACCTTTCCTGACCTCTATACAAGCAGTTTCCAAAGTGGCTGTGGAAGCGTAACGCATGGGTTATGGACCTAACTCTGAAAACAAGGTTCTGTAGAATGCATCTCTCCACTCACGTCTTGTTTCGTGCTTAGGGAAGGGATACCTAATGCACGTGTGGAAGCCTGGGGAAAGTACCATATGCTTAAGTGTGAAAAGCAAGTCTGTGCAGAAGGCACCTTTCAGCTCCCGACTTGGTTCACGAGGATAGAAGCCATTTCAAATGTGTGTGTGGAAGCCTAAGGAAAGTGCCCTATATACTTACCCCTATGAAAATCCACTGTAGCAAACCCATCCTTCAACTCACGGCTTTCCTGACGTTTTTCAAAAGTGTGTGTGGAAGCCCAAGGAAAAGTGGTATATGCTTCGCTCTTAGAAAGAGGCCTGCGTGGAAAGAACGCATCTTTCAACTCACAGCTTACACAAGGTTTTTCAAGGCTGTGTGCGGAAGCCTAAGGAAAAAGTGCATACACGTAACTCTCAGGAAAAAAAAAAACAAACAACGGCGAGAAAGCGTCTTTCAACGAACAACTTCTTTCCTGAAGGGAGAGAAGCATGTTCAACCGTGTGTGTGTGAATGAATAAGGAAAGTGCCATGTACTTAACTGGCCAAAGCAAGTCTGTGGATACGGCAGCTTTCCACTAACATCTTCTATCCTGGAAAGAGAACCATTTCCAAAAGTGGCTGTGGAAGCATAATGAAAGTGCCGTACACTTTACTCCGAGAATCAAGGCTCTGTCGACTGGATCCGTCACCTCACATCTTGTTCCAGGAAGTTAGAGGAGTTTCCCAAGGTATCTGTGGAAGCCTAAGGAAAGTGGCCTGTACTTAAGCCCAAGACACAGCCCTTTAGAGAAACAGTCTCACAGCTAACATCTTTCCGGAAGCCACAGGCAATTTCAGAGCTGCGTGGGAAAGCTTCAGGAAGGTGCCAAATACCGAACTCCGAGAAACAAGCCCGGCTAGAATGCAAGCTCCCCTAACAAGGCGTTTCACGAAGGTAGACGCGTTCTCGCAAGTGCAGTGTGGAGGCATAAGGAAAGTGCTAAGGAACCACCCTGTGGCGACACCGGCTTTCCGCGAACATCATTTATCTGGAGAGAGAAGGATTTTCAGAAAAGTTGGCATTGACGCCCACGGAGAGTGCCCTATACTGCCCGTAGCCCGAGCCTCCCCTTACTGCCAGCCCTCCAATCAGCCCTCAGGACACTACGGCGCCCCCTGCCTTCAGAGCGGCAGGGGCCCCTGAGGGCTTCAAGACTAGAAGCCAAAGGCAAAGCCCTGGATGGTCAAATGGATCTGGGTCACCTGACCGAGGCCGGACTGTAATCAGACAGGAACACAGAGGGAGACCGTGCCACTTCTTTCCTGACCATAGAAACGGGATAAGCCATCTGAGTACTGCGTGTGAACGCGTAGGGAAAGTTCCATAGACCTAACTCTGAGAAACGTGGCGGGGTACAAGGCAGCTCTCAACTGACGTCTTCTGTCGTGAACCCAGAAGCGTTTCCATACGTATGCGTGGAAGCGTAAGGAAAGTGCCGTATACCTCCCTCGAAGAAGCAACCTCACTTTTCCAAAACCGTCTGCCACCTAACATCCTTCTCCTTGAAGACAGGAGCATTTTGAATAGTCGTGGTGGAAGCACAAGGAACGTGCCGTGCCCGGTACTCATCTCTGAGAAACAAGTCTGTGTGAAAAGGATCTTTCAGCTAGCACATGGGGTCATGAGGTCAGTAGAGTTTCCAAACGTACGTGTGGAGGCATAAGGAGAGGGCCATATCCTTAACTCCAAGAAACAGCATTACGTAGGGAAACCGTCTTTCAAGCGAACACCATTCCTGACCTCTATACAAGCAGTTTCCAAAGTGGCTGTGGAAGCATAACGCATGGGTTATGGACCTAACTCTGAAAACAAGGTTCTGTAGAATGTATCTCTCCACTCACGTATTGTTTCTTGCTTAAGGAAGGGATACCTAATGCACGTGTGGAAGCCTGGGGAAAGTACCATATGCTTAAGTGTGAAAAGCAAGTCTGTGCAGAAGGCACCTTTCAGCTCCCGTCTTGTTTCACGAGGATAGAAGCCATTTCAAATGTGTGTGTGGAAGCCTAAGGAAAGTGCCCTATATACTTACCCCTATGAAAATCCACTGTAGCAAAGTCGTCCTTCAACTCACGGCTTTCCTGACGTTTTTCAAAAGTGTGTGTGGAAGCCCAAGGAAAAATGGGATATGCTTCGCTCTTAGAAAGAGGCCTGCGTGGAAAGAACGCATCTTTCAACTCACAGCTTACACAAGGTTTTTCAAGGCTGTGTGCGGAAGCCTAAGGAAAAAGTGCATACACGTAACTCTCAGGAAAAAAACAAACAAACAACGGCGAGAAAGCGTCTTTCAACGAACAACTTCTTTCCTGAAGGGAGAGAAGCATGTTCAACCGTGTGTGTGTGAATGAATAAGGAAAGTGCCATGTACTTAACTGGCCAAAGCAAGTCTGTGGATACGGCAGCTTTCCACTAACATCTTCTATCCTGGAAAGAGAACCATTTCCAAAAGTGGCTGTGGAAGCATAATGAAAGTGCCGTACACTTTACTCCGAGAATCAAGGCTCTGTCGACTGGATCCGTCACCTCACATCTTGTTCCAGGAAGTTAGAGGAGTTTCCCAAGGTATCTGTGGAAGCCTAAGGAAAGTGGCCTGTACTTAAGCCCAAGACACAGCCCTTTAGAGAAACAGTCTCACAGCTAACATCTTTCCGGAAGCCACAGGCAATTTCAGAGCTGCGTGGGAAAGCTTCAGGAAGGTGCCAAATACCGAACTCCGAGAAACAAGCCCGGCTAGAATGCAAGCTCCCCTAACAAGGCGTTTCACGAAGGTAGACGCGTTCTCGCAAGTGCAGTGTGGAGGCATAAGGAAAGTGCTAAGGAACCACCCTGTGGCGACACCGGCTTTCAGCGAACATCATTTATCTGGAGAGAGAAGGATTTTCAGAAAAGTTGGCATTGACGCCCACGGAGAGTGCCCTATACTGCCCGTAGCCCGAGCCTCCCCTTACTGCCAGCCCTCCACTCAGCCCTCAGGACACTACGGCGCCCCCTGCCTTCAGAGCGGCAGGGGCCCCTGAGGGCTTCAAGACTAGAAGCCAAAGGCAAAGCCCTGGATGGTCAAATGGATCTGGGTCACCTGACCGAGGCCGGACTGTAATCAGACAGGAACACAGAGGGAGACCGTGCCACTTCTTTCCTGACCATAGAAACGGGATAAGCCATCTGAGTACTGCGTGTGAACGCGTAGGGAAAGTTCCATAGACCTAACTCTGAGAAACGTGGCGGGGTACAAGGCAGCTCTCAACTGACGTCTTCTGTCGTGAACCCAGAAGCGTTTCCATACGTATGCGTGGAAGCGTAAGGAAAGTGCCGTATACCTCCCTCGAAGAAGCAACCTCACTTTTCCAAAACCGTCTGCCACCTAACATCCTTCTCCTTGAAGACAGGAGCATTTTGAATAGTCGTGGTGGAAGCACAAGGAACGTGCCGTGCCCGGTACTCATCTCTGAGAAACAAGTCTGTGTGAAAAGGATCTTTCAGCTAGCACATGGGGTCATGAGGTCAGTAGAGTTTCCAAATGTACGTGTGGAGGCATAAGGAGAGGGCCATATCCTTAACTGCAAGAAACAGCATTACGTAGGGAAACCGTCTTTCAAGCGAACACCTTTCCTGACCTCTATACAAGCAGTTTCCAAAGTGGCTGTGGAAGCGTAACGCATGGGTTATGGACCTAACTCTGAAAACAAGGTTCTGTAGAATGCATCTCTCCACTCACGTCTTGTTTCGTGCTTAGGGAAGGGATACCTAATGCACGTGTGGAAGCCTGGGGAAAGTACCATATGCTTAAGTGTGAAAAGCAAGTCTGTGCAGAAGGCACCTTTCAGCTCCCGACTTGGTTCACGAGGATAGAAGCCATTTCAAATGTGTGTGTGGAAGCCTAAGGAAAGTGCCCTATATACTTACCCCTATGAAAATCCACTGTAGCAAACCCATCCTTCAACTCACGGCTTTCCTGACGTTTTTCAAAAGTGTGTGTGGAAGCCCAAGGAAAAGTGGTATATGCTTCGCTCTTAGAAAGAGGCCTGCGTGGAAAGAACGCATCTTTCAACTCACAGCTTACACAAGGTTTTTCAAGGCTGTGTGCGGAAGCCTAAGGAAAAAGTGCATACACGTAACTCTCAGGAAAAAAAAAAACAAACAACGGCGAGAAAGCGTCTTTCAACGAACAACTTCTTTCCTGAAGGGAGAGAAGCATGTTCAACCGTGTGTGTGTGAATGAATAAGGAAAGTGCCATGTACTTAACTGGCCAAAGCAAGTCTGTGGATACGGCAGCTTTCCACTAACATCTTCTATCCTGGAAAGAGAACCATTTCCAAAAGTGGCTGTGGAAGCATAATGAAAGTGCCGTACACTTTACTCCGAGAATCAAGGCTCTGTCGACTGGATCCGTCACCTCACATCTTGTTCCAGGAAGTTAGAGGAGTTTCCCAAGGTATCTGTGGAAGCCTAAGGAAAGTGGCCTGTACTTAAGCCCAAGACACAGCCCTTTAGAGAAACAGTCTCACAGCTAACATCTTTCCGGAAGCCACAGGCAATTTCAGAGCTGCGTGGGAAAGCTTCAGGAAGGTGCCAAATACCGAACTCCGAGAAACAAGCCCGGCTAGAATGCAAGCTCCCCTAACAAGGCGTTTCACGAAGGTAGACGCGTTCTCGCAAGTGCAGTGTGGAGGCATAAGGAAAGTGCTAAGGAACCACCCTGTGGCGACACCGGCTTTCCGCGAACATCATTTATCTGGAGAGAGAAGGATTTTCAGAAAAGTTGGCATTGACGCCCACGGAGAGTGCCCTATACTGCCCGTAGCCCGAGCCTCCCCTTACTGCCAGCCCTCCACTCAGCCCTCAGGACACTACGGCGCCCCCTGCCTTCAGAGCGGCAGGGGCCCCTGAGGGCTTCAAGACTAGAAGCCAAAGGCAAAGCCCTGGATGGTCAAATGGATCTGGGTCACCTGACCGAGGCCGGACTGTAATCAGACAGGAACACAGAGGGAGACCGTGCCACTTCTTTCCTGACCATAGAAACGGGATAAGCCATCTGAGTACTGCGTGTGAACGCGTAGGGAAAGTTCCATAGACCTAACTCTGAGAAACGTGGCGGGGTACAAGGCAGCTCTCAACTGACGTCTTCTGTCGTGAACCCAGAAGCGTTTCCATACGTATGCGTGGAAGCGTAAGGAAAGTGCCGTATACCTCCCTCGAAGAAGCAACCTCACTTTTCCAAAACCGTCTGCCACCTAACATCCTTCTCCTTGAAGACAGGAGCATTTTGAATAGTCGTGGTGGAAGCACAAGGAACGTGCCGTGCCCGGTACTCATCTCTGAGAAACAAGTCTGTGTGAAAAGGATCTTTCAGCTAGCACATGGGGTCATGAGGTCAGTAGAGTTTCCAAACGTACGTGTGGAGGCATAAGGAGAGGGCCATATCCTTAACTCCAAGAAACAGCATTACGTAGGGAAACCGTCTTTCAAGCGAACACCATTCCTGACCTCTATACAAGCAGTTTCCAAAGTGGCTGTGGAAGCATAACGCATGGGTTATGGACCTAACTCTGAAAACAAGGTTCTGTAGAATGTATCTCTCCACTCACGTATTGTTTCTTGCTTAAGGAAGGGATACCTAATGCACGTGTGGAAGCCTGGGGAAAGTACCATATGCTTAAGTGTGAAAAGCAAGTCTGTGCAGAAGGCACCTTTCAGCTCCCGTCTTGTTTCACGAGGATAGAAGCCATTTCAAATGTGTGTGTGGAAGCCTAAGGAAAGTGCCCTATATACTTACCCCTATGAAAATCCACTGTAGCAAAGTCGTCCTTCAACTCACGGCTTTCCTGACGTTTTTCAAAAGTGTGTGTGGAAGCCCAAGGAAAAATGGGATATGCTTCGCTCTTAGAAAGAGGCCTGCGTGGAAAGAACGCATCTTTCAACTCACAGCTTACACAAGGTTTTTCAAGGCTGTGTGCGGAAGCCTAAGGAAAAAGTGCATACACGTAACTCTCAGGAAAAAAACAAACAAACAACGGCGAGAAAGCGTCTTTCAACGAACAACTTCTTTCCTGAAGGGAGAGAAGCATGTTCAACCGTGTGTGTGTGAATGAATAAGGAAAGTGCCATGTACTTAACTGGCCAAAGCAAGTCTGTGGATACGGCAGCTTTCCACTAACATCTTCTATCCTGGAAAGAGAACCATTTCCAAAAGTGGCTGTGGAAGCATAATGAAAGTGCCGTACACTTTACTCCGAGAATCAAGGCTCTGTCGACTGGATCCGTCACCTCACATCTTGTTCCAGGAAGTTAGAGGAGTTTCCCAAGGTATCTGTGGAAGCCTAAGGAAAGTGGCCTGTACTTAAGCCCAAGACACAGCCCTTTAGAGAAACAGTCTCACAGCTAACATCTTTCCGGAAGCCACAGGCAATTTCAGAGCTGCGTGGGAAAGCTTCAGGAAGGTGCCAAATACCGAACTCCGAGAAACAAGCCCGGCTAGAATGCAAGCTCCCCTAACAAGGCGTTTCACGAAGGTAGACGCGTTCTCGCAAGTGCAGTGTGGAGGCATAAGGAAAGTGCTAAGGAACCACCCTGTGGCGACACCGGCTTTCAGCGAACATCATTTATCTGGAGAGAGAAGGATTTTCAGAAAAGTTGGCATTGACGCCCACGGAGAGTGCCCTATACTGCCCGTAGCCCGAGCCTCCCCTTACTGCCAGCCCTCCACTCAGCCCTCAGGACACTACGGCGCCCCCTGCCTTCAGAGCGGCAGGGGCCCCTGAGGGCTTCAAGACTAGAAGCCAAAGGCAAAGCCCTGGATGGTCAAATGGATCTGGGTCACCTGACCGAGGCCGGACTGTAATCAGACAGGAACACAGAGGGAGACCGTGCCACTTCTTTCCTGACCATAGAAACGGGATAAGCCATCTGAGTACTGCGTGTGAACGCGTAGGGAAAGTTCCATAGACCTAACTCTGAGAAACGTGGCGGGGTACAAGGCAGCTCTCAACTGACGTCTTCTGTCGTGAACCCAGAAGCGTTTCCATACGTATGCGTGGAAGCGTAAGGAAAGTGCCGTATACCTCCCTCGAAGAAGCAACCTCACTTTTCCAAAACCGTCTGCCACCTAACATCCTTCTCCTTGAAGACAGGAGCATTTTGAATAGTCGTGGTGGAAGCACAAGGAACGTGCCGTGCCCGGTACTCATCTCTGAGAAACAAGTCTGTGTGAAAAGGATCTTTCAGCTAGCACATGGGGTCATGAGGTCAGTAGAGTTTCCAAATGTACGTGTGGAGGCATAAGGAGAGGGCCATATCCTTAACTCCAAGAAACAGCATTACGTAGGGAAACCGTCTTTCAAGCGAACACCTTTCCTGACCTCTATACAAGCAGTTTCCAAAGTGGCTGTGGAAGCGTAACGCATGGGTTATGGACCTAACTCTGAAAACAAGGTTCTGTAGAATGCATCTCTCCACTCACGTCTTGTTTCGTGCTTAGGGAAGGGATACCTAATGCACGTGTGGAAGCCTGGGGAAAGTACCATATGCTTAAGTGTGAAAAGCAAGTCTGTGCAGAAGGCACCTTTCAGCTCCCGACTTGGTTCACGAGGATAGAAGCCATTTCAAATGTGTGTGTGGAAGCCTAAGGAAAGTGCCCTATATACTTACCCCTATGAAAATCCACTGTAGCAAACCCATCCTTCAACTCACGGCTTTCCTGACGTTTTTCAAAAGTGTGTGTGGAAGCCCAAGGAAAAGTGGTATATGCTTCGCTCTTAGAAAGAGGCCTGCGTGGAAAGAACGCATCTTTCAACTCACAGCTTACACAAGGTTTTTCAAGGCTGTGTGCGGAAGCCTAAGGAAAAAGTGCATACACGTAACTCTCAGGAAAAAAAAAAACAAACAACGGCGAGAAAGCGTCTTTCAACGAACAACTTCTTTCCTGAAGGGAGAGAAGCATGTTCAACCGTGTGTGTGTGAATGAATAAGGAAAGTGCCATGTACTTAACTGGCCAAAGCAAGTCTGTGGATACGGCAGCTTTCCACTAACATCTTCTATCCTGGAAAGAGAACCATTTCCAAAAGTGGCTGTGGAAGCATAATGAAAGTGCCGTACACTTTACTCCGAGAATCAAGGCTCTGTCGACTGGATCCGTCACCTCACATCTTGTTCCAGGAAGTTAGAGGAGTTTCCCAAGGTATCTGTGGAAGCCTAAGGAAAGTGGCCTGTACTTAAGCCCAAGACACAGCCCTTTAGAGAAACAGTCTCACAGCTAACATCTTTCCGGAAGCCACAGGCAATTTCAGAGCTGCGTGGGAAAGCTTCAGGAAGGTGCCAAATACCGAACTCCGAGAAACAAGCCCGGCTAGAATGCAAGCTCCCCTAACAAGGCGTTTCACGAAGGTAGACGCGTTCTCGCAAGTGCAGTGTGGAGGCATAAGGAAAGTGCTAAGGAACCACCCTGTGGCGACACCGGCTTTCCGCGAACATCATTTATCTGGAGAGAGAAGGATTTTCAGAAAAGTTGGCATTGACGCCCACGGAGAGTGCCCTATACTGCCCGTAGCCCGAGCCTCCCCTTACTGCCAGCCCTCCAATCAGCCCTCAGGACACTACGGCGCCCCCTGCCTTCAGAGCGGCAGGGGCCCCTGAGGGCTTCAAGACTAGAAGCCAAAGGCAAAGCCCTGGATGGTCAAATGGATCTGGGTCACCTGACCGAGGCCGGACTGTAATCAGACAGGAACACAGAGGGAGACCGTGCCACTTCTTTCCTGACCATAGAAACGGGATAAGCCATCTGAGTACTGCGTGTGAACGCGTAGGGAAAGTTCCATAGACCTAACTCTGAGAAACGTGGCGGGGTACAAGGCAGCTCTCAACTGACGTCTTCTGTCGTGAACCCAGAAGCGTTTCCATACGTATGCGTGGAAGCGTAAGGAAAGTGCCGTATACCTCCCTCGAAGAAGCAACCTCACTTTTCCAAAACCGTCTGCCACCTAACATCCTTCTCCTTGAAGACAGGAGCATTTTGAATAGTCGTGGTGGAAGCACAAGGAACGTGCCGTGCCCGGTACTCATCTCTGAGAAACAAGTCTGTGTGAAAAGGATCTTTCAGCTAGCACATGGGGTCATGAGGTCAGTAGAGTTTCCAAACGTACGTGTGGAGGCATAAGGAGAGGGCCATATCCTTAACTCCAAGAAACAGCATTACGTAGGGAAACCGTCTTTCAAGCGAACACCATTCCTGACCTCTATACAAGCAGTTTCCAAAGTGGCTGTGGAAGCATAACGCATGGGTTATGGACCTAACTCTGAAAACAAGGTTCTGTAGAATGTATCTCTCCACTCACGTATTGTTTCTTGCTTAAGGAAGGGATACCTAATGCACGTGTGGAAGCCTGGGGAAAGTACCATATGCTTAACTGTGAAAAGCAAGTCTGTGCAGAAGGCACCTTTCAGCTCCCGTCTTGTTTCACGAGGATAGAAGCCATTTCAAATGTGTGTGTGGAAGCCTAAGGAAAGTGCCCTATATACTTACCCCTATGAAAATCCACTGTAGCAAAGTCGTCCTTCAACTCACGGCTTTCCTGACGTTTTTCAAAAGTGTGTGTGGAAGCCCAAGGAAAAATGGGATATGCTTCGCTCTTAGAAAGAGGCCTGCGTGGAAAGAACGCATCTTTCAACTCACAGCTTACACAAGGTTTTTCAAGGCTGTGTGCGGAAGCCTAAGGAAAAAGTGCATACACGTAACTCTCAGGAAAAAAACAAACAAACAACGGCGAGAAAGCGTCTTTCAAGGAACAACTTCTTTCCTGAAGGGAGAGAAGCATGTTCAACCGTGTGTGTGTGAATGAATAAGGAAAGTGCCATGTACTTAACTGGCCAAAGCAAGTCTGTGGATACGGCAGCTTTCCACTAACATCTTCTATCCTGGAAAGAGAACCATTTCCAAAAGTGGCTGTGGAAGCATAATGAAAGTGCCGTACACTTTACTCCGAGAATCAAGGCTCTGTCGACTGGATCCGTCACCTCACATCTTGTTCCAGGAAGTTAGAGGAGTTTCCCAAGGTATCTGTGGAAGCCTAAGGAAAGTGGCCTGTACTTAAGCCCAAGACACAGCCCTTTAGAGAAACAGTCTCACAGCTAACATCTTTCCGGAAGCCACAGGCAATTTCAGAGCTGCGTGGGAAAGCTTCAGGAAGGTGCCAAATACCGAACTCCGAGAAACAAGCCCGGCTAGAATGCAAGCTCCCCTAACAAGGCGTTTCACGAAGGTAGACGCGTTCTCGCAAGTGCAGTGTGGAGGCATAAGGAAAGTGCTAAGGAACCACCCTGTGGCGACACCGGCTTTCAGCGAACATCATTTATCTGGAGAGAGAAGGATTTTCAGAAAAGTTGGCATTGACGCCCACGGAGAGTGCCCTATACTGCCCGTAGCCCGAGCCTCCCCTTACTGCCAGCCCTCCACTCAGCCCTCAGGACACTACGGCGCCCCCTGCCTTCAGAGCGGCAGGGGCCCCTGAGGGCTTCAAGACTAGAAGCCAAAGGCAAAGCCCTGGATGGTCAAATGGATCTGGGTCACCTGACCGAGGCCGGACTGTAATCAGACAGGAACACAGAGGGAGACCGTGCCACTTCTTTCCTGACCATAGAAACGGGATAAGCCATCTGAGTACTGCGTGTGAACGCGTAGGGAAAGTTCCATAGACCTAACTCTGAGAAACGTGGCGGGGTACAAGGCAGCTCTCAACTGACGTCTTCTGTCGTGAACCCAGAAGCGTTTCCATACGTATGCGTGGAAGCGTAAGGAAAGTGCCGTATACCTCCCTCGAAGAAGCAACCTCACTTTTCCAAAACCGTCTGCCACCTAACATCCTTCTCCTTGAAGACAGGAGCATTTTGAATAGTCGTGGTGGAAGCACAAGGAACGTGCCGTGCCCGGTACTCATCTCTGAGAAACAAGTCTGTGTGAAAAGGATCTTTCAGCTAGCACATGGGGTCATGAGGTCAGTAGAGTTTCCAAATGTACGTGTGGAGGCATAAGGAGAGGGCCATATCCTTAACTCCAAGAAACAGCATTACGTAGGGAAACCGTCTTTCAAGCGAACACCTTTCCTGACCTCTATACAAGCAGTTTCCAAAGTGGCTGTGGAAGCATAACGCATGGGTTATGGACCTAACTCTGAAAACAAGGTTCTGTAGAATGCATCTCTCCACTCACGTCTTGTTTCGTGCTTAGGGAAGGGATACCTAATGCACGTGTGGAAGCCTGGGGAAAGTACCATATGCTTAAGTGTGAAAAGGAAGTCTGTGCAGAAGGCACCTTTCAGCTCCCGACTTGGTTCACAAGGATAGAAGCCATTTCAAATGTGTGTGTGGAAGCCTAAGGAAAGTGCCCTATATACTTACCCCTATGAAAATCCACTGTAGCAAAGTCGTCCTTCAACTCACGGCTTTCCTGACGTTTTTCAAAAGTGTGTGTGGAAGCCCAAGGAAAAATGGGATATGCTTCGCTCTTAGAAAGAGGCCTGCGTGGAAAGAACGCATCTTTCAACTCACAGCTTACACAAGGTTTTTCAAGGCTGTGTGCGGAAGCCTAAGGAAAAAGTGCATACACGTAACTCTCAGGAAAAAAAAAAACAAACAACGGCGAGAAAGCGTCTTTCAACGAACAACTTCTTTCCTGAAGGGAGAGAAGCATGTTCAACCGTGTGTGTGTGAATGAATAAGGAAAGTGCCATGTACTTAACTGGCCAAAGCAAGTCTGTGGATACGGCAGCTTTCCACTAACATCTTCTATCCTGGAAAGAGAACCATTTCCAAAAGTGGCTGTGGAAGCATAATGAAAGTGCCGTACACTTTACTCCGAGAATCAAGGCTCTGTCGACTGGATCCGTCACCTCACATCTTGTTCCAGGAAGTTAGAGGAGTTTCCCAAGGTATCTGTGGAAGCCTAAGGAAAGTGGCCTGTACTTAAGCCCAAGACACAGCCCTTTAGAGAAACAGTCTCACAGCTAACATCTTTCCGGAAGCCACAGGCAATTTCAGAGCTGCGTGTGAAAGCTTCAGGAAGGTGCCAAATACCGAACTCCGAGAAACAAGCCCGGCTAGAATGCAAGCTCCCCTAACAAGGCGTTTCACGAAGGTAGACGCGTTCTCGCAAGTGCAGTGTGGAGGCATAAGGAAAGTGCTAAGGAACCACCCTGTGGCGACACCGGCTTTCAGCGAACATCATTTATCTGGAGAGAGAAGGATTTTCAGAAAAGTTGGCATTGACGCCCACGGAGAGTGCCCTATACTGCCCGTAGCCCGAGCCTCCCCTTACTGCCAGCCCTCCACTCAGCCCTCAGGACACTACGGCGCCCCCTGCCTTCAGAGCGGCAGGGGCCCCTGAGGGCTTCAAGACTAGAAGCCAAAGGCATAGCCCTGGATGGTCAAATGGATCTGGGTCACCTGACCGAGGCCGGACTGTAATCAGACAGGAACACAGAGGGAGACCGTGCCACTTCCTTCCTGACCATA
The DNA here is from genome assembly GCF_964656455.1 of Halichoerus grypus. Taxonomy (NCBI): domain Eukaryota; kingdom Metazoa; phylum Chordata; class Mammalia; order Carnivora; family Phocidae; genus Halichoerus; species Halichoerus grypus. The sequence continues at coordinate 135,472 of NW_027555011.1, read as the reverse complement.
GAAACGGGATAAGCCATCTGAGTACTGCGTGTGAACGCGTAGGGAAAGTTCCATAGACCTAACTCTGAGAAACGTGGCGGGGTACAAGGCAGCTCTCAACTGACGTCTTCTGTCGTGAACCCAGAAGCGTTTCCATACGTATGCGTGGAAGCGTAAGGAAAGTGCCGTATACCTCCCTCGAAGAAGCAACCTCACTTTTCCAAAACCGTCTGCCACCTAACATCCTTCTCCTTGAAGACAGGAGCATTTTGAATAGTCGTGGTGGAAGCACAAGGAACGTGCCGTGCCCGGTACTCATCTCTGAGAAACAAGTCTGTGTGAAAAGGATCTTTCAGCTAGCACATGGGGTCATGAGGTCAGTAGAGTTTCCAAATGTACGTGTGGAGGCATAAGGAGAGGGCCATATCCTTAACTCCAAGAAACAGCATTACGTAGGGAAACCGTCTTTCAAGCGAACACCTTTCCTGACCTCTATACAAGCAGTTTCCAAAGTGGCTGTGGAAGCATAACGCATGGGTTATGGACCTAACTCTGAAAACAAGGTTCTGTAGAATGCATCTCTCCACTCACGTCTTGTTTCGTGCTTAGGGAAGGGATACCTAATGCACGTGTGGAAGCCTGGGGAAAGTACCATATGCTTAAGTGTGAAAAGCAAGTCTGTGCAGAAGGCACCTTTCAGCTCCCGACTTGGTTCACGAGGATAGAAGCCATTTCAAATGTGTGTGTGGAAGCCTAAGGAAAGTGCCCTATATACTTACCCCTATGAAAATCCACTGTAGCAAACCCATCCTTCAACTCACGGCTTTCCTGACGTTTTTCAAAAGTGTGTGTGGAAGCCCAAGGAAAAGTGGTATATGCTTCGCTCTTAGAAAGAGGCCTGCGTGGAAAGAACGCATCTTTCAACTCACAGCTTACACAAGGCTTTTCAGGGCTGTGTGCGGAAGCCTAAGGAAAAAGTGCATACACGTAACTCTCAGTAAAAAAACAAACAAACAACGGCGAGAAAGCGTCTTTCAACGAACAACTTCTTTCCTGAAGGGAGAGAAGCATGTTCAACCGTGTGTGTGTGAATGAATAAGGAAAGAGCCATGTACTTAACTGGCAAAAGCAAGTCTGTGGATATGACAGCTTTCCACTAACATCTTCTATCCTGGAAAGAGAACCATTTCCAAAAGTGGCTGTGGAAGCCTAATGAAAGTGCCGTGCCCTGGACTCATCTCTGAGAAATAAGTCTGTGTGAAAAGGATCTTTCAGCTAGCACATGGGGTCATGAGGTCAGTAGAGTTTCCAAACGTACGTGTGGAGGCATAAGGAGAGGGCCATATCCTTAACTCCAAGAAACAGCATTACGTAGGGAAACCGTCTTTCAAGCGAACACCATTCCTGACCTCTATACAAGCAGTTTCCAAAGTGGCTGTGGAAGCATAACGCATGGGTTATGGACCTAACTCTGAAAACAAGGTTCTGTAGAATGTATCTCTCCACTCACGTATTGTTTCTTGCTTAAGGAAGGGATACCTAATGCACGTGTGGAAGCCTGGGGAAAGTACCATATGCTTAAGTGTGAAAAGCAAGTCTGTGCAGAAGGCACCTTTCAGCTCCCGTCTTGTTTCACGAGGATAGAAGCCATTTCAAATGTGTGTGTGGAAGCCTAAGGAAAGTGCCCTATATACTTACCCCTATGAAAATCCACTGTAGCAAAGTCGTCCTTCAACTCACGGCTTTCCTGACGTTTTTCAAAAGTGTGTGTGGAAGCCCAAGGAAAAATGGGATATGCTTCGCTCTTAGAAAGAGGCCTGCGTGGAAAGAACGCATCTTTCAACTCACAGCTTACACAAGGTTTTTCAAGGCTGTGTGCGGAAGCCTAAGGAAAAAGTGCATACACGTAACTCTCAGGAAAAAAACAAACAAACAACGGCGAGAAAGCGTCTTTCAACGAACAACTTCTTTCCTGAAGGGAGAGAAGCATGTTCAACCGTGTGTGTGTGAATGAATAAGGAAAGTGCCATGTACTTAACTGGCCAAAGCAAGTCTGTGGATACGGCAGCTTTGCACTAACATCTTCTATCCTGGAAAGAGAACCATTTCCAAAAGTGGCTGTGGAAGCATAATGAAAGTGCCGTACACTTTACTCCGAGAATCAAGGCTCTGTCGACTGGATCCGTCACCTCACATCTTGTTCCAGGAAGTTAGAGGAGTTTCCCAAGGTATCTGTGGAAGCCTAAGGAAAGTGGCCTGTACTTAAGCCCAAGACACAGCCCTTTAGAGAAACAGTCTCACAGCTAACATCTTTCCGGAAGCCACAGGCAATTTCAGAGCTGCGTGGGAAAGCTTCAGGAAGGTGCCAAATACCGAACTCCGAGAAACAAGCCCGGCTAGAATACAAGCTCCCCTAACAAGGCGTTTCACGGAGGTAGACGCGTTCTCGCAAGTGCAGTGTGGAGGCATAAGGAAAGTTCTAAGGAACCACCCTGTGGCGACACCGGCTTTCAGCGAACATCATTTATCTGGAGAGAGAAGGATTTTCAGAAAAGTTGGCATTGACGCCCACGGAGAGTGCCCTATACTGCCCGTAGCCCGAGCCTCCCCTTACTGCCAGCCCTCCACTCAGCCCTCAGGACACTACGGCGCCCCCTGCCTTCAGAGCGGCAGGGGCCCCTGAGGGCTTCAAGACTAGAAGCCAAAGGCAAAGCCCTGGATGGTCAAATGGATCTGGGTCACCTGACCGAGGCCGGACTGTAATCAGACAGGAACACAGAGGGAGACCGTGCCACTTCCTTCCTGACCATAGAAACGGGATAAGCCATCTGAGTACTGCGTGTGAACGCGTAGGGAAAGTTCCATAGACCTAACTCTGAGAAACGTGGCGGGGTACAAGGCAGCTCTCAACTGACGTCTTCTGTCGTGAACCCAGAAGCGTTTCCATACGTATGCGTGGAAGCGTAAGGAAAGTGCCGTATACCTCCCTCGAAGAAGCAACCTCACTTTTCCAAAACCGTCTGCCACCTAACATCCTTCTCCTTGAAGACAGGAGCATTTTGAATAGTCGTGGTGGAAGCACAAGGAACGTGCCGTGCCCGGTACTCATCTCTGAGAAACAAGTCTGTGTGAAAAGGATCTTTCAGCTAGCACATGGGGTCATGAGGTCAGTAGAGTTTCCAAATGTACGTGTGGAGGCATAAGGAGAGGGCCATATCCTTAACTCCAAGAAACAGCATTACGTAGGGAAACCGTCTTTCAAGCGAACACCTTTCCTGACCTCTATACAAGCAGTTTCCAAAGTGGCTGTGGAAGCATAACGCATGGGTTATGGACCTAACTCTGAAAACAAGGTTCTGTAGAATGCATCTCTCCACTCACGTCTTGTTTCGTGCTTAGGGAAGGGATACCTAATGCACGTGTGGAAGCCTGGGGAAAGTACCATATGCTTAAGTGTGAAAAGCAAGTCTGTGCAGAAGGCACCTTTCAGCTCCCGACTTGGTTCACGAGGATAGAAGCCATTTCAAATGTGTGTGTGGAAGCCTAAGGAAAGTGCCCTATATACTTACCCCTATGAAAATCCACTGTAGCAAACCCATCCTTCAACTCACGGCTTTCCTGACGTTTTTCAAAAGTGTGTGTGGAAGCCCAAGGAAAAGTGGTATATGCTTCGCTCTTAGAAAGAGGCCTGCGTGGAAAGAACGCATCTTTCAACTCACAGCTTACACAAGGCTTTTCAGGGCTGTGTGCGGAAGCCTAAGGAAAAAGTGCATACACGTAACTCTCAGGAAAAAAACAAACAAACAACGGCGAGAAAGCGTCTTTCAACGAACAACTTCTTTCCTGAAGGGAGAGAAGCATGTTCAACCGTGTGTGTGTGAATGAATAAGGAAAGAGCCATGTACTTAACTGGCAAAAGCAAGTCTGTGGATATGACAGCTTTCCACTAACATCTTCTATCCTGGAAAGAGAACCATTTCCAAAAGTGGCTGTGGAAGCCTAATGAAAGTGCCGTGCCCTGGACTCATCTCTGAGAAATAAGTCTGTGTGAAAAGGATCTTTCAGCTAGCACATGGGGTCATGAGGTCAGTAGAGTTTCCAAACGTACGTGTGGAGGCATAAGGAGAGGGCCATATCCTTAACTCCAAGAAACAGCATTACGTAGGGAAACCGTCTTTCAAGCGAACACCATTCCTGACCTCTATACAAGCAGTTTCCAAAGTGGCTGTGGAAGCATAACGCATGGGTTATGGACCTAACTCTGAAAACAAGGTTCTGTAGAATGTATCTCTCCACTCACGTCTTGTTTCTTGCTTAAGGAAGGGATACCTAATGCACGTGTGGAAGCCTGGGGAAAGTACCATATGCTTAAGTGTGAAAAGCAAGTCTGTGCAGAAGGCACCTTTCAGCTCCCGTCTTGTTTCACGAGGATAGAAGCCATTTCAAATGTGTGTGTGGAAGCCTAAGGAAAGTGCCCTATATACTTACCCCTATGAAAATCCACTGTAGCAAAGTCGTCCTTCAACTCACGGCTTTCCTGACGTTTTTCAAAAGTGTGTGTGGAAGCCCAAGGAAAAATGGGATATGCTTCGCTCTTAGAAAGAGGCTTGCGTGGAAAGAACGCATCTTTCAACTCACAGCTTACACAAGGTTTTTCAAGGCTGTGTGCGGAAGCCTAAGGAAAAAGTGCATACACGTAACTCTCAGGAAAAAAACAAACAAACAACGGCGAGAAAGCGTCTTTCAAGGAACAACTTCTTTCCTGAAGGGAGAGAAGCATGTTCAACCGTGTGTGTGTGAATGAATAAGGAAAGTGCCATGTACTTAACTGGCCAAAGCAAGTCTGTGGATACGGCAGCTTTCCACTAACATCTTCTATCCTGGAAAGAGAACCATTTCCAAAAGTGGCTGTGGAAGCATAATGAAAGTGCCGTACACTTTACTCCGAGAATCAAGGCTCTGTCGACTGGATCCGTCACCTCACATCTTGTTCCAGGAAGTTAGAGGAGTTTCCCAAGGTATCTGTGGAAGCCTAAGGAAAGTGGCCTGTACTTAAGCCCAAGACACAGCCCTTTAGAGAAACAGTCTCACAGCTAACATCTTTCCGGAAGCCACAGGCAATTTCAGAGCTGCGTGGGAAAGCTTCAGGAAGGTGCCAAATACCGAACTCCGAGAAACAAGCCCGGCTAGAATGCAAGCTCCCCTAACAAGGCGTTTCACGGAGGTAGACGCGTTCTCGCAAGTGCAGTGTGGAGGCATAAGGAAAGTTCTAAGGAACCACCCTGTGGCGACACCGGCTTTCAGCGAACATCATTTATCTGGAGAGAGAAGGATTTTCAGAAAAGTTGGCATTGACGCCCACGGAGAGTGCCCTATACTGCCCGTAGCCCGAGCCTCCCCTTACTGCCAGCCCTCCACTCAGCCCTCAGGACACTACGGCGCCCCCTGCCTTCAGAGCGGCAGGGGCCCCTGAGGGCTTCAAGACTAGAAGCCAAAGGCAAAGCCCTGGATGGTCAAATGGATCTGGGTCACCTGACCGAGGCCGGACTGTAATCAGACAGGAACACAGAGGGAGACCGTGCCACTTCCTTCCTGACCATAGAAACGGGATAAGCCATCTGAGTACTGCGTGTGAACGCGTAGGGAAAGTTCCATAGACCTAACTCTGAGAAACGTGGCGGGGTACAAGGCAGCTCTCAACTGACGTCTTCTGTCGTGAACCCAGAAGCGTTTCCATACGTATGCGTGGAAGCGTAAGGAAAGTGCCGTATACCTCCCTCGAAGAAGCAACCTCACTTTTCCAAAACCGTCTGCCACCTAACATCCTTCTCCTTGAAGACAGGAGCATTTTGAATAGTCGTGGTGGAAGCACAAGGAACGTGCCGTGCCCGGTACTCATCTCTGAGAAACAAGTCTGTGTGAAAAGGATCTTTCAGCTAGCACATGGGGTCATGAGGTCAGTAGAGTTTCCAAATGTACGTGTGGAGGCATAAGGAGAGGGCCATATCCTTAACTCCAAGAAACAGCATTACGTAGGGAAACCGTCTTTCAAGCGAACACCTTTCCTGACCTCTATACAAGCAGTTTCCAAAGTGGCTGTGGAAGCATAACGCATGGGTTATGGACCTAACTCTGAAAACAAGGTTCTGTAGAATGCATCTCTCCACTCACGTCTTGTTTCGTGCTTAGGGAAGGGATACCTAATGCACGTGTGGAAGCCTGGGGAAAGTACCATATGCTTAAGTGTGAAAAGCAAGTCTGTGCAGAAGGCACCTTTCAGCTCCCGACTTGGTTCACGAGGATAGAAGCCATTTCAAATGTGTGTGTGGAAGCCTAAGGAAAGTGCCCTATATACTTACCCCTATGAAAATCCACTGTAGCAAACCCATCCTTCAACTCACGGCTTTCCTGACGTTTTTCAAAAGTGTGTGTGGAAGCCCAAGGAAAAGTGGTATATGCTTCGCTCTTAGAAAGAGGCCTGCGTGGAAAGAACGCATCTTTCAACTCACAGCTTACACAAGGCTTTTCAGGGCTGTGTGCGGAAGCCTAAGGAAAAAGTGCCTACACGTAACTCTCAGGAAAAAAACAAACAAACAACGGCGAGAAAGCGTCTTTCAACGAACAACTTCTTTCCTGAAGGGAGAGAAGCATGTTCAACCGTGTGTGTGTGAATGAATAAGGAAAGTGCCATGTACTTAACTGGCAAAAGCAAGTCTGCGGATATGACAGCTTTCCACTAACATCTTCTATCCTGGAAAGAGAACCATTTCCAAAAGTGGCTGTGGAAGTCTAATGAAAGTGCCGTGCCCTGGACTCATCTCTGAGAAATAAGTCTGTGTGAAAAGGATCTTTCAGCTAGCACATGGGGTCATGAGGTCAGTAGAGTTTCCAAATGTACGTGTGGAGGCATAAGGAGAGGGCCATATCCTTAACTCCAAGAAACAGCATTACGTAGGGAAACCGTCTTTCAAGCGAACACCATTCCTGACCTCTATACAAGCAGTTTCCAAAGTGGGTGTGGAAGCATAACGCATGGGTTATGGACCTAACTCTGAAAACAAGGTTCTGTAGAATGTATCTCTCCACTCACGTATTGTGTCTTGCTTAAGGAAGGGATACCTAATGCACGTGTGGAAGCCTGGGGAAAGTACCATATGCTTAAGTGTGTAAAGCAAGTCTGTGCAGAAGGCACCTTTCAGCTCCCGACTTGGTTCACGAGGATAGAAGCCATTTCAAATGTGTGTGTGGAAGCCTAAGGAAAGTGCCCTATATACTTACCCCTATGAAAATCCACTGTAGCAAAGTCGTCCTTCAACTCACGGCTTTCCTGACGTTTTTCAAAAGTGTGTGTGGAAGCCCAAGGAAAAATGGGATATGCTTCGCTCTTAGAAAGAGGCCTGCGTGGAAAGAACGCATCTTTCAACTCACAGCTTACACAAGGTTTTTCAAGGCTGTGTGCGGAAGCCTAAGGAAAAAGTGCATACACGTAACTCTCAGGAAAAAAAAAAACAAACAACGGCGAGAAAGCGTCTTTCAACGAACAACTTCTTTCCTGAAGGGAGAGAAGCATGTTCAACCGTGTGTGTGTGAATGAATAAGGAAAGTGCCATGTACTTAACTGGCCAAAGCAAGTCTGTGGATACGGCAGCTTTCCACTAACATCTTCTATCCTGGAAAGAGAACCATTTCCAAAAGTGGCTGTGGAAGCATAATGAAAGTGCCGTACACTTTACTCCGAGAATCAAGGCTCTGTCGACTGGATCCGTCACCTCACATCTTGTTCCAGGAAGTTAGAGGAGTTTCCCAAGGTATCTGTGGAAGCCTAAGGAAAGTGGCCTGTACTTAAGCCCAAGACACAGCCCTTTAGAGAAACAGTCTCACAGCTAACATCTTTCCGGAAGCCACAGGCAATTTCAGAGCTGCGTGTGAAAGCTTCAAGAAGGTGCCAAATACCGAACTCCGAGAAACAAGCCCGGCTAGAATGCAAGCTCCCCTAACAAGGCGTTTCACGAAGGTAGACGCGTTCTCGCAAGTGCAGTGTGGAGGCATAAGGAAAGTGCTAAGGAACCACCCTGTGGCGACACCGGCTTTCAGCGAACATCATTTATCTGGAGAGAGAAGGATTTTCAGAAAAGTTGGCATTGACGCCCACGGAGAGTGCCCTATACTGCCCGTAGCCCGAGCCTCCCCTTACTGCCAGCCCTCCACTCAGCCCTCAGGACACTACGGCGCCCCCTGCCTTCAGAGCGGCAGGGGCCCCTGAGGGCTTCAAGACTAGAAGCCAAAGGCAAAGCCCTGGATGGTCAAATGGATCTGGGTCACCTGACCGAGGCCGGACTGTAATCAGACAGGAACACAGAGGGAGACCGTGCCACTTCCTTCCTGACCATAGAAACGGGATAAGCCATCTGAGTACTGCGTGTGAACGCGTAGGGAAAGTTCCATAGACCTAACTCTGAGAAACGTGGCGGGGTACAAGGCAGCTCTCAACTGACGTCTTCTGTCGTGAACCCAGAAGCGTTTCCATACGTATGCGTGGAAGCGTAAGGAAAGTGCCGTATACCTCCCTCGAAGAAGCAACCTCACTTTTCCAAAACCGTCTGCCACCTAACATCCTTCTCCTTGAAGACAGGAGCATTTTGAATAGTCGTGGTGGAAGCACAAGGAACGTGCCGTGCCCGGTACTCATCTCTGAGAAACAAGTCTGTGTGAAAAGGATCTTTCAGCTAGCACATGGGGTCATGAGGTCAGTAGAGTTTCCAAATGTACGTGTGGAGGCATAAGGAGAGGGCCATATCCTTAACTCCAAGAAACAGCATTACGTAGGGAAACCGTCTTTCAAGCGAACACCTTTCCTGACCTCTATACAAGCAGTTTCCAAAGTGGCTGTGGAAGCATAACGCATGGGTTATGGACCTAACTCTGAAAACAAGGTTCTGTAGAATGCATCTCTCCACTCACGTCTTGTTTCGTGCTTAGGGAAGGGATACCTAATGCACGTGTGGAAGCCTGGGGAAAGTACCATATGCTTAAGTGTGAAAAGCAAGTCTGTGCAGAAGGCACCTTTCAGCTCCCGACTTGGTTCACGAGGATAGAAGCCATTTCAAATGTGTGTGTGGAAGCCTAAGGAAAGTGCCCTATATACTTACCCCTATGAAAATCCACTGTAGCAAACCCATCCTTCAACTCACGGCTTTCCTGACGTTTTTCAAAAGTGTGTGTGGAAGCCCAAGGAAAAGTGGTATATGCTTCGCTCTTAGAAAGAGGCCTGCGTGGAAAGAACGCATCTTTCAACTCACAGCTTACACAAGGCTTTTCAGGGCTGTGTGCGGAAGCCTAAGGAAAAAGTGCATACACGTAACTCTCAGGAAAAAAACAAACAAACAACGGCGAGAAAGCGTCTTTCAACGAACTTCTTTCCTGAAGGGAGAGAAGCATGTTCAACCGTGTGTGTGTGAATGAATAAGGAAAGAGCCATGTACTTAACTGGCAAAAGCAAGTCTGTGGATATGACAGCTTTCCACTAACATCTTCTATCCTGGAAAGAGAACCATTTCCAAAAGTGGCTGTGGAAGCCTAATGAAAGTGCCGTGCCCTGGACTCATCTCTGAGAAATAAGTCTGTGTGAAAAGGATCTTTCAGCTAGCACATGGGGTCATGAGGTCAGTAGAGTTTCCAAACGTACGTGTGGAGGCATAAGGAGAGGGCCATATCCTTAACTCCAAGAAACAGCATTACGTAGGGAAACCGTCTTTCAAGCGAACACCATTCCTGACCTCTATACAAGCAGTTTCCAAAGTGGCTGTGGAAGCATAACGCATGGGTTATGGACCTAACTCTGAAAACAAGGTTCTGTAGAATGTATCTCTCCACTCACGTCTTGTTTCTTGCTTAAGGAAGGGATACCTAATGCACGTGTGGAAGCCTGGGGAAAGTACCATATGCTTAAGTGTGAAAAGCAAGTCTGTGCAGAAGGCACCTTTCAGCTCCCGTCTTGTTTCACGAGGATAGAAGCCATTTCAAATGTGTGTGTGGAAGCCTAAGGAAAGTGCCCTATATACTTACCCCTATGAAAATCCACTGTAGCAAAGTCGTCCTTCAACTCACGGCTTTCCTGACGTTTTTCAAAAGTGTGTGTGGAAGCCCAAGGAAAAATGGGATATGCTTCGCTCTTAGAAAGAGGCTTGCGTGGAAAGAACGCATCTTTCAACTCACAGCTTACACAAGGTTTTTCAAGGCTGTGTGCGGAAGCCTAAGGAAAAAGTGCATACACGTAACTCTCAGGAAAAAAACACACAAACAACGGCGAGAAAGCGTCTTTCAAGGAACAACTTCTTTCCTGAAGGGAGAGAAGCATGTTCAACCGTGTGTGTGTGAATGAATAAGGAAAGTGCCATGTACTTAACTGGCCAAAGCAAGTCTGTGGATACGGCAGCTTTCCACTAACATCTTCTATCCTGGAAAGAGAACCATTTCCAAAAGTGGCTGTGGAAGCATAATGAAAGTGCCGTACACTTTACTCCGAGAATCAAGGCTCTGTCGACTGGATCCGTCACCTCACATCTTGTTCCAGGAAGTTAGAGGAGTTTCCCAAGGTATCTGTGGAAGCCTAAGGAAAGTGGCCTGTACTTAAGCCCAAGACACAGCCCTTTAGAGAAACAGTCTCACAGCTAACATCTTTCCGGAAGCCACAGGCAATTTCAGAGCTGCGTGGGAAAGCTTCAGGAAGGTGCCAAATACCGAACTCCGAGAAACAAGCCCGGCTAGAATGCAAGCTCCCCTAACAAGGCGTTTCACGGAGGTAGACGCGTTCTCGCAAGTGCAGTGTGGAGGCATAAGGAAAGTTCTAAGGAACCACCCTGTGGCGACACCGGCTTTCAGCGAACATCATTTATCTGGAGAGAGAAGGATTTTCAGAAAAGTTGGCATTGACGCCCACGGAGAGTGCCCTATACTGCCCGTAGCCCGAGCCTCCCCTTACTGCCAGCCCTCCACTCAGCCCTCAGGACACTACGGCGCCCCCTGCCTTCAGAGCGGCAGGGGCCCCTGAGGGCTTCAAGACTAGAAGCCAAAGGCAAAGCCCTGGATGGTCAAATGGATCTGGGTCACCTGACCGAGGCCGGACTGTAATCAGACAGGAACACAGAGGGAGACCGTGCCACTTCCTTCCTGACCATAGAAACGGGATAAGCCATCTGAGTACTGCGTGTGAACGCGTAGGGAAAGTTCCATAGACCTAACTCTGAGAAACGTGGCGGGGTACAAGGCAGCTCTCAACTGACGTCTTCTGTCGTGAACCCAGAAGCGTTTCCATACGTATGCGTGGAAGCGTAAGGAAAGTGCCGTATACCTCCCTCGAAGAAGCAACCTCACTTTTCCAAAACCGTCTGCCACCTAACATCCTTCTCCTTGAAGACAGGAGCATTTTGAATAGTCGTGGTGGAAGCACAAGGAACGTGCCGTGCCCGGTACTCATCTCTGAGAAACAAGTCTGTGTGAAAAGGATCTTTCAGCTAGCACATGGGGTCATGAGGTCAGTAGAGTTTCCAAATGTACGTGTGGAGGCATAAGGAGAGGGCCATATCCTTAACTCCAAGAAACAGCATTACGTAGGGAAACCGTCTTTCAAGCGAACACCTTTCCTGACCTCTATACAAGCAGTTTCCAAAGTGGCTGTGGAAGCATAACGCATGGGTTATGGACCTAACTCTGAAAACAAGGTTCTGTAGAATGCATCTCTCCACTCACGTCTTGTTTCGTGCTTAGGGAAGGGATACCTAATGCACGTGTGGAAGCCTGGGGAAAGTACCATATGCTTAAGTGTGAAAAGCAAGTCTGTGCAGAAGGCACCTTTCAGCTCCCGACTTGGTTCACGAGGATAGAAGCCATTTCAAATGTGTGTGTGGAAGCCTAAGGAAAGTGCCCTATATACTTACCCCTATGAAAATCCACTGTAGCAAACCCATCCTTCAACTCACGGCTTTCCTGACGTTTTTCAAAAGTGTGTGTGGAAGCCCAAGGAAAAGTGGTATATGCTTCGCTCTTAGAAAGAGGCCTGCGTGGAAAGAACGCATCTTTCAACTCACAGCTTACACAAGGCTTTTCAGGGCTGTGTGCGGAAGCCTAAGGAAAAAGTGCCTACACGTAACTCTCAGGAAAAAAACAAACAAACAACGGCGAGAAAGCGTCTTTCAACGAACAACTTCTTTCCTGAAGGGAGAGAAGCATGTTCAACCGTGTGTGTGTGAATGAATAAGGAAAGTGCCATGTACTTAACTGGCAAAAGCAAGTCTGCGGATATGACAGCTTTCCACTAACATCTTCTATCCTGGAAAGAGAACCATTTCCAAAAGTGGCTGTGGAAGTCTAATGAAAGTGCCGTGCCCTGGACTCATCTCTGAGAAATAAGTCTGTGTGAAAAGGATCTTTCAGCTAGCACATGGGGTCATGAGGTCAGTAGAGTTTCCAAATGTACGTGTGGAGGCATAAGGAGAGGGCCATATCCTTAACTCCAAGAAACAGCATTACGTAGGGAAACCGTCTTTCAAGCGAACACCATTCCTGACCTCTATACAAGCAGTTTCCAAAGTGGGTGTGGAAGCATAACGCATGGGTTATGGACCTAACTCTGAAAACAAGGTTCTGTAGAATGTATCTCTCCACTCACGTATTGTGTCTTGCTTAAGGAAGGGATACCTAATGCACGTGTGGAAGCCTGGGGAAAGTACCATATGCTTAAGTGTGAAAAGCAAGTCTGTGCAGAAGGCACCTTTCAGCTCCCGTCTTGTTTCACGAGGATAGAAGCCATTTCAAATGTGTGTGTGGAAGCCTAAGGAAAGTGCCCTATATACTTACCCCTATGAAAATCCACTGTAGCAAAGTCGTCCTTCAACTCACGGCTTTCCTGACGTTTTTCAAAAGTGTGTGTGGAAGCCCAAGGAAAAATGGGATATGCTTCGCTCTTAGAAAGAGGCCTGCGTGGAAAGAACGCATCTTTCAACTCACAGCTTACACAAGGTTTTTCAAGGCTGTGTGCGGAAGCCTAAGGAAAAAGTGCATACACGTAACTCTCAGGAAAAAAACAAACAAACAACGGCGAGAAAGCGTCTTTCAACGAACAACTTCTTTCCTGAAGGGAGAGAAGCATGTTCAACCGTGTGTGTGTGAATGAATAAGGAAAGTGCCATGTACTTAACTGGCCAAAGCAAGTCTGTGGATACGGCAGCTTTGCACTAACATCTTCTATCCTGGAAAGAGAACCATTTCCAAAAGTGGCTGTGGAAGCATAATGAAAGTGCCGTACACTTTACTCCGAGAATCAAGGCTCTGTCGACTGGATCCGTCACCTCACATCTTGTTCCAGGAAGTTAGAGGAGTTTCCCAAGGTATCTGTGGAAGCCTAAGGAAAGTGGCCTGTACTTAAGCCCAAGACACAGCCCTTTAGAGAAACAGTCTCACAGCTAACATCTTTCCGGAAGCCACAGGCAATTTCAGAGCTGCGTGGGAAAGCTTCAGGAAGGTGCCAAATACCGAACTCCGAGAAACAAGCCCGGCTAGAATGCAAGCTCCCCTAACAAGGCGTTTCACGGAGGTAGACGCGTTCTCGCAAGTGCAGTGTGGAGGCATAAGGAAAGTTCTAAGGAACCACCCTGTGGCGACACCGGCTTTCAGCGAACATCATTTATCTGGAGAGAGAAGGATTTTCAGAAAAGTTGGCATTGACGCCCACGGAGAGTGCCCTATACTGCCCGTAGCCCGAGCCTCCCCTTACTGCCAGCCCTCCACTCAGCCCTCAGGACACTACGGCGCCCCCTGCCTTCAGAGCGGCAGGGGCCCCTGAGGGCTTCAAGACTAGAAGCCAAAGGCAAAGCCCTGGATGGTCAAATGGATCTGGGTCACCTGACCGAGGCCGGACTGTAATCAGACAGGAACACAGAGGGAGACCGTGCCACTTCCTTCCTGACCATAGAAACGGGATAAGCCATCTGAGTACTGCGTGTGAACGCGTAGGGAAAGTTCCATAGACCTAACTCTGAGAAACGTGGCGGGGTACAAGGCAGCTCTCAACTGACGTCTTCTGTCGTGAACCCAGAAGCGTTTCCATACGTATGCGTGGAAGCGTAAGGAAAGTGCCGTATACCTCCCTCGAAGAAGCAACCTCACTTTTCCAAAACCGTCTGCCACCTAACATCCTTCTCCTTGAAGACAGGAGCATTTTGAATAGTCGTGGTGGAAGCACAAGGAACGTGCCGTGCCCGGTACTCATCTCTGAGAAACAAGTCTGTGTGAAAAGGATCTTTCAGCTAGCACATGGGGTCATGAGGTCAGTAGAGTTTCCAAATGTACGTGTGGAGGCATAAGGAGAGGGCCATATCCTTAACTCCAAGAAACAGCATTACGTAGGGAAACCGTCTTTCAAGCGAACACCTTTCCTGACCTCTATACAAGCAGTTTCCAAAGTGGCTGTGGAAGCATAACGCATGGGTTATGGACCTAACTCTGAAAACAAGGTTCTGTAGAATGCATCTCTCCACTCACGTCTTGTTTCGTGCTTAGGGAAGGGATACCTAATGCACGTGTGGAAGCCTGGGGAAAGTACCATATGCTTAAGTGTGAAAAGCAAGTCTGTGCAGAAGGCACCTTTCAGCTCCCGACTTGGTTCACGAGGATAGAAGCCATTTCAAATGTGTGTGTGGAAGCCTAAGGAAAGTGCCCTATATACTTACCCCTATGAAAATCCACTGTAGCAAACCCATCCTTCAACTCACGGCTTTCCTGACGTTTTTCAAAAGTGTGTGTGGAAGCCCAAGGAAAAGTGGTATATGCTTCGCTCTTAGAAAGAGGCCTGCGTGGAAAGAACGCATCTTTCAACTCACAGCTTACACAAGGCTTTTCAGGGCTGTGTGCGGAAGCCTAAGGAAAAAGTGCATACACGTAACTCTCAGGAAAAAAACAAACAAACAACGGCGAGAAAGCGTCTTTCAACGAACAACTTCTTTCCTGAAGGGAGAGAAGCATGTTCAACCGTGTGTGTGTGAATGAATAAGGAAAGAGCCATGTACTTAACTGGCAAAAGCAAGTCTGTGGATATGACAGCTTTCCACTAACATCTTCTATCCTGGAAAGAGAACCATTTCCAAAAGTGGCTGTGGAAGCCTAATGAAAGTGCCGTGCCCTGGACTCATCTCTGAGAAATAAGTCTGTGTGAAAAGGATCTTTCAGCTAGCACATGGGGTCATGAGGTCAGTAGAGTTTCCAAACGTACGTGTGGAGGCATAAGGAGAGGGCCATATCCTTAACTCCAAGAAACAGCATTACGTAGGGAAACCGTCTTTCAAGCGAACACCTTTCCTGACCTCTATACAAGCAGTTTCCAAAGTGGCTGTGGAAGCATAACGCATGGGTTATGGACCTAACTCTGAAAACAAGGTTCTGTAGAATGCATCTCTCCACTCACGTCTTGTTTCGTGCTTAGGGAAGGGATACCTAATGCACGTGTGGAAGCCTGGGGAAAGTACCATATGCTTAAGTGTGAAAAGCAAGTCTGTGCAGAAGGCACCTTTCAGCTCCCGACTTGGTTCACGAGGATAGAAGCCATTTCAAATGTGTGTGTGGAAGCCTAAGGAAAGTGCCCTATATACTTACCCCTATGAAAATCCACTGTAGCAAAGTCGTCCTTCAACTCACGGCTTTCCTGACGTTTTTCAAAAGTGTGTGTGGAAGCCCAAGGAAAAATGGGATATGCTTCGCTCTTAGAAAGAGGCCTGCGTGGAAAGAACGCATCTTTCAACTCACAGCTTACACAAGGTTTTTCAAGGCTGTGTGCGGAAGCCTAAGGAAAAAGTGCATACACGTAACTCTCAGGAAAAAAAAAAACAAACAACGGCGAGAAAGCGTCTTTCAACGAACAACTTCTTTCCTGAAGGGAGAGAAGCATGTTCAACCGTGTGTGTGTGAATGAATAAGGAAAGTGCCATGTACTTAACTGGCCAAAGCAAGTCTGTGGATACGGCAGCTTTCCACTAACATCTTCTATCCTGGAAAGAGAACCATTTCCAAAAGTGGCTGTGGAAGCATAATGAAAGTGCCGTACACTTTACTCCGAGAATCAAGGCTCTGTCGACTGGATCCGTCACCTCACATCTTGTTCCAGGAAGTTAGAGGAGTTTCCCAAGGTATCTGTGGAAGCCTAAGGAAAGTGGCCTGTACTTAAGCCCAAGACACAGCCCTTTAGAGAAACAGTCTCACAGCTAACATCTTTCCGGAAGCCACAGGCAATTTCAGAGCTGCGTGTGAAAGCTTCAGGAAGGTGCCAAATACCGAACTCCGAGAAACAAGCCCGGCTAGAATGCAAGCTCCCCTAACAAGGCGTTTCACGAAGGTAGACGCGTTCTCGCAAGTGCAGTGTGGAGGCATAAGGAAAGTGCTAAGGAACCACCCTGTGGCGACACCGGTTTCAGCGAACATCATTTATCTGGAGAGAGAAGGATTTTCAGAAAAGTTGGCATTGACGCCCACGGAGAGTGCCCTATACTGCCCGTAGCCCGAGCCTCCCCTTACTGCCAGCCCTCCACTCAGCCCTCAGGACACTACGGCGCCCCCTGCCTTCAGAGCGGCAGGGGCCCCTGAGGGCTTCAAGACTAGAAGCCAAAGGCATAGCCCTGGATGGTCAAATGGATCTGGGTCACCTGACCGAGGCCGGACTGTAATCAGACAGGAACACAGAGGGAGACCGTGCCACTTCCTTCCTGACCATAGAAACGGGATAAGCCATCTGAGTACTGCGTGTGAACGCGTAGGGAAAGTTCCATAGACCTAACTCTGAGAAACGTGGCGGGGTACAAGGCAGCTCTCAACTGACGTCTTCTGTCGTGAACCCAGAAGCGTTTCCATACGTATGCGTGGAAGCGTAAGGAAAGTGCCGTATACCTCCCTCGAAGAAGCAACCTCACTTTTCCAAAACCGTCTGCCACCTAACATCCTTCTCCTTGAAGACAGGAGCATTTTGAATAGTCGTGGTGGAAGCACAAGGAACGTGCCGTGCCCGGTACTCATCTCTGAGAAACAAGTCTGTGTGAAAAGGATCTTTCAGCTAGCACATGGGGTCATGAGGTCAGTAGAGTTTCCAAATGTACGTGTGGAGGCATAAGGAGAGGGCCATATCCTTAACTCCAAGAAACAGCATTACGTAGGGAAACCGTCTTTCAAGCGAACACCTTTCCTGACCTCTATACAAGCAGTTTCCAAAGTGGCTGTGGAAGCATAACGCATGGGTTATGGACCTAACTCTGAAAACAAGGTTCTGTAGAATGCATCTCTCCACTCACGTCTTGTTTCGTGCTTAGGGAAGGGATACCTAATGCACGTGTGGAAGCCTGGGGAAAGTACCATATGCTTAAGTGTGAAAAGCAAGTCTGTGCAGAAGGCACCTTTCAGCTCCCGACTTGGTTCACGAGGATAGAAGCCATTTCAAATGTGTGTGTGGAAGCCTAAGGAAAGTGCCCTATATACTTACCCCTATGAAAATCCACTGTAGCAAACCCATCCTTCAACTCACGGCTTTCCTGACGTTTTTCAAAAGTGTGTGTGGAAGCCCAAGGAAAAGTGGTATATGCTTCGCTCTTAGAAAGAGGCCTGCGTGGAAAGAACGCATCTTTCAACTCACAGCTTACACAAGGCTTTTCAGGGCTGTGTGCGGAAGCCTAAGGAAAAAGTGCATACACGTAACTCTCAGGAAAAAAACAAACAAACAACGGCGAGAAAGCGTCTTTCAACGAACAACTTCTTTCCTGAAGGGAGAGAAGCATGTTCAACCGTGTGTGTGTGAATGAATAAGGAAAGAGCCATGTACTTAACTGGCAAAAGCAAGTCTGTGGATATGACAGCTTTCCACTAACATCTTCTATCCTGGAAAGAGAACCATTTCCAAAAGTGGCTGTGGAAGCCTAATGAAAGTGCCGTGCCCTGGACTCATCTCTGAGAAATAAGTCTGTGTGAAAAGGATCTTTCAGCTAGCACATGGGGTCATGAGGTCAGTAGAGTTTCCAAACGTACGTGTGGAGGCATAAGGAGAGGGCCATATCCTTAACTCCAAGAAACAGCATTACGTAGGGAAACCGTCTTTCAAGCGAACACCATTCCTGACCTCTATACAAGCAGTTTCCAAAGTGGCTGTGGAAGCATAACGCATGGGTTATGGACCTAACTCTGAAAACAAGGTTCTGTAGAATGTATCTCTCCACTCACGTATTGTTTCTTGCTTAAGTAAGGGATACCTAATGCACGTGTGGAAGCCTGGGGAAAGTACCATATGCTTAAGTGTGAAAAGCAAGTCTGTGCAGAAGGCACCTTTCAGCTCCCGTCTTGTTTCACGAGGATAGAAGCCATTTCAAATGTGTGTGTGGAAGCCTAAGGAAAGTGCCCTATATACTTACCCCTATGAAAATCCACTGTAGCAAAGTCGTCCTTCAACTCACGGCTTTCCTGACGTTTTTCAAAAGTGTGTGTGGAAGCCCAAGGAAAAATGGGATATGCTTCGCTCTTAGAAAGAGGCCTGCGTGGAAAGAACGCATCTTTCAACTCACAGCTTACACAAGGTTTTTCAAGGCTGTGTGCGGAAGCCTAAGGAAAAAGTGCATACACGTAACTCTCAGGAAAAAAACAAACAAACAACGGCGAGAAAGCGTCTTTCAACGAACAACTTCTTTCCTGAAGGGAGAGAAGCATGTTCAACCGTGTGTGTGTGAATGAATAAGGAAAGTGCCATGTACTTAACTGGCCAAAGCAAGTCTGTGGATACGGCAGCTTTGCACTAACATCTTCTATCCTGGAAAGAGAACCATTTCCAAAAGTGGCTGTGGAAGCATAATGAAAGTGCCGTACACTTTACTCCGAGAATCAAGGCTCTGTCGACTGGATCCGTCACCTCACATCTTGTTCCAGGAAGTTAGAGGAGTTTCCCAAGGTATCTGTGGAAGCCTAAGGAAAGTGGCCTGTACTTAAGCCCAAGACACAGCCCTTTAGAGAAACAGTCTCACAGCTAACATCTTTCCGGAAGCCACAGGCAATTTCAGAGCTGCGTGGGAAAGCTTCAGGAAGGTGCCAAATACCGAACTCCGAGAAACAAGCCCGGCTAGAATGCAAGCTCCCCTAACAAGGCGTTTCACGGAGGTAGACGCGTTCTCGCAAGTGCAGTGTGGAGGCATAAGGAAAGTTCTAAGGAACCACCCTGTGGCGACACCGGCTTTCAGCGAACATCATTTATCTGGAGAGAGAAGGATTTTCAGAAAAGTTGGCATTGACGCCCACGGAGAGTGCCCTATACTGCCCGTAGCCCGAGCCTCCCCTTACTGCCAGCCCTCCACTCAGCCCTCAGGACACTACGGCGCCCCCTGCCTTCAGAGCGGCAGGGGCCCCTGAGGGCTTCAAGACTAGAAGCCAAAGGCAAAGCCCTGGATGGTCAAATGGATCTGGGTCACCTGACCGAGGCCGGACTGTAATCAGACAGGAACACAGAGGGAGACCGTGCCACTTCCTTCCTGACCATAGAAACGGGATAAGCCATCTGAGTACTGCGTGTGAACGCGTAGGGAAAGTTCCATAGACCTAACTCTGAGAAACGTGGCGGGGTACAAGGCAGCTCTCAACTGACGTCTTCTGTCGTGAACCCAGAAGCGTTTCCATACGTATGCGTGGAAGCGTAAGGAAAGTGCCGTATACCTCCCTCGAAGAAGCAACCTCACTTTTCCAAAACCGTCTGCCACCTAACATCCTTCTCCTTGAAGACAGGAGCATTTTGAATAGTCGTGGTGGAAGCACAAGGAACGTGCCGTGCCCGGTACTCATCTCTGAGAAACAAGTCTGTGTGAAAAGGATCTTTCAGCTAGCACATGGGGTCATGAGGTCAGTAGAGTTTCCAAATGTACGTGTGGAGGCATAAGGAGAGGGCCATATCCTTAACTCCAAGAAACAGCATTACGTAGGGAAACCGTCTTTCAAGCGAACACCTTTCCTGACCTCTATACAAGCAGTTTCCAAAGTGGCTGTGGAAGCATAACGCATGGGTTATGGACCTAACTCTGAAAACAAGGTTCTGTAGAATGCATCTCTCCACTCACGTCTTGTTTCGTGCTTAGGGAAGGGATACCTAATGCACGTGTGGAAGCCTGGGGAAAGTACCATATGCTTAAGTGTGAAAAGCAAGTCTGTGCAGAAGGCACCTTTCAGCTCCCGACTTGGTTCACGAGGATAGAAGCCATTTCAAATGTGTGTGTGGAAGCCTAAGGAAAGTGCCCTATATACTTACCCCTATGAAAATCCACTGTAGCAAACCCATCCTTCAACTCACGGCTTTCCTGACGTTTTTCAAAAGTGTGTGTGGAAGCCCAAGGAAAAGTGGTATATGCTTCGCTCTTAGAAAGAGGCCTGCGTGGAAAGAACGCATCTTTCAACTCACAGCTTACACAAGGCTTTTCAGGGCTGTGTGCGGAAGCCTAAGGAAAAAGTGCATACACGTAACTCTCAGGAAAAAAACAAACAAACAACGGCGAGAAAGCGTCTTTCAACGAACAACTTCTTTCCTGAAGGGAGAGAAGCATGTTCAACCGTGTGTGTGTGAATGAATAAGGAAAGAGCCATGTACTTAACTGGCAAAAGCAAGTCTGTGGATATGACAGCTTTCCACTAACATCTTCTATCCTGGAAAGAGAACCATTTCCAAAAGTGGCTGTGGAAGCCTAATGAAAGTGCCGTGCCCTGGACTCATCTCTGAGAAATAAGTCTGTGTGAAAAGGATCTTTCAGCTAGCACATGGGGTCATGAGGTCAGTAGAGTTTCCAAACGTACGTGTGGAGGCATAAGGAGAGGGCCATATCCTTAACTCCAAGAAACAGCATTACGTAGGGAAACCGTCTTTCAAGCGAACACCATTCCTGACCTCTATACAAGCAGTTTCCAAAGTGGCTGTGGAAGCATAACGCATGGGTTATGGACCTAACTCTGAAAACAAGCTTCTGTAGAATGTATCTCTCCACTCACGTATTGTTTCTTGCTTAAGGAAGGGATACCTAATGCACGTGTGGAAGCCTGGGGAAAGTACCATATGCTTAAGTGTGAAAAGCAAGTCTGTGCAGAAGGCACCTTTCAGCTCCCGTCTTGTTTCACGAGGATAGAAGCCATTTCAAATGTGTGTGTGGAAGCCTAAGGAAAGTGCCCTATATACTTACCCCTATGAAAATCCACTGTAGCAAAGTCGTCCTTCAACTCACGGCTTTCCTGACGTTTTTCAAAAGTGTGTGTGGAAGCCCAAGGAAAAATGGGATATGCTTCGCTCTTAGAAAGAGGCCTGCGTGGAAAGAACGCATCTTTCAACTCACAGCTTACACAAGGTTTTTCAAGGCTGTGTGCGGAAGCCTAAGGAAAAAGTGCATACACGTAACTCTCAGGAAAAAAACAAACAAACAACGGCGAGAAAGCGTCTTTCAAGGAACAACTTCTTTCCTGAAGGGAGAGAAGCATGTTCAACCGTGTGTGTGTGAATGAATAAGGAAAGTGCCATGTACTTAACTGGCCAAAGCAAGTCTGTGGATACGGCAGCTTTCCACTAACATCTTCTATCCTGGAAAGAGAACCATTTCCAAAAGTGGCTGTGGAAGCATAATGAAAGTGCCGTACACTTTACTCCGAGAATCAAGGCTCTGTCGACTGGATCCGTCACCTCACATCTTGTTCCAGGAAGTTAGAGGAGTTTCCCAAGGTATCTGTGGAAGCCTAAGGAAAGTGGCCTGTACTTAAGCCCAAGACACAGCCCTTTAGAGAAACAGTCTCACAGCTAACATCTTTCCGGAAGCCACAGGCAATTTCAGAGCTGCGTGGGAAAGCTTCAGGAAGGTGCCAAATACCGAACTCCGAGAAACAAGCCCGGCTAGAATGCAAGCTCCCCTAACAAGGCGTTTCACGGAGGTAGACGCGTTCTCGCAAGTGCAGTGTGGAGGCATAAGGAAAGTTCTAAGGAACCACCCTGTGGCGACACCGGCTTTCAGCGAACATCATTTATCTGGAGAGAGAAGGATTTTCAGAAAAGTTGGCATTGACGCCCACGGAGAGTGCCCTATACTGCCCGTAGCCCGAGCCTCCCCTTACTGCCAGCCCTCCACTCAGCCCTCAGGACACTACGGCGCCCCCTGCCTTCAGAGCGGCAGGGGCCCCTGAGGGCTTCAAGACTAGAAGCCAAAGGCAAAGCCCTGGATGGTCAAATGGATCTGGGTCACCTGACCGAGGCCGGACTGTAATCAGACAGGAACACAGAGGGAGACCGTGCCACTTCCTTCCTGACCATAGAAACGGGATAAGCCATCTGAGTACTGCGTGTGAACGCGTAGGGAAAGTTCCATAGACCTAACTCTGAGAAACGTGGCGGGGTACAAGGCAGCTCTCAACTGACGTCTTCTGTCGTGAACCCAGAAGCGTTTCCATACGTATGCGTGGAAGCGTAAGGAAAGTGCCGTATACCTCCCTCGAAGAAGCAACCTCACTTTTCCAAAACCGTCTGCCACCTAACATCCTTCTCCTTGAAGACAGGAGCATTTTGAATAGTCGTGGTGGAAGCACAAGGAACGTGCCGTGCCCGGTACTCATCTCTGAGAAACAAGTCTGTGTGAAAAGGATCTTTCAGCTAGCACATGGGGTCATGAGGTCAGTAGAGTTTCCAAATGTACGTGTGGAGGCATAAGGAGAGGGCCATATCCTTAACTCCAAGAAACAGCATTACGTAGGGAAACCGTCTTTCAAGCGAACACCTTTCCTGACCTCTATACAAGCAGTTTCCAAAGTGGCTGTGGAAGCATAACGCATGGGTTAGGGACCTAACTCTGAAAACAAGGTTCTGTAGAATGCATCTCTCCACTCACGTCTTGTTTCGTGCTTAGGGAAGGGATACCTAATGCACGTGTGGAAGCCTGGGGAAAGTACCATATGCTTAAGTGTGAAAAGCAAGTCTGTGCAGAAGGCACCTTTCAGCTCCCGACTTGGTTCACGAGGATAGAAGCCATTTCAAATGTGTGTGTGGAAGCCTAAGGAAAGTGCCCTATATACTTACCCCTATGAAAATCCACTGTAGCAAACCCATCCTTCAACTCACGGCTTTCCTGACGTTTTTCAAAAGTGTGTGTGGAAGCCCAAGGAAAAGTGGTATATGCTTCGCTCTTAGAAAGAGGCCTGCGTGGAAAGAACGCATCTTTCAACTCACAGCTTACACAAGGCTTTTCAGGGCTGTGTGCGGAAGCCTAAGGAAAAAGTGCATACACGTAACTCTCAGGAAAAAAACAAACAAACAACGGCGAGAAAGCGTCTTTCAACGAACAACTTCTTTCCTGAAGGGAGAGAAGCATGTTCAACCGTGTGTGTGTGAATGAATAAGGAAAGAGCCATGTACTTAACTGGCAAAAGCAAGTCTGTGGATATGACAGCTTTCCACTAACATCTTCTATCCTGGAAAGAGAACCATTTCCAAAAGTGGCTGTGGAAGCCTAATGAAAGTGCCGTGCCCTGGACTCATCTCTGAGAAATAAGTCTGTGTGAAAAGGATCTTTCAGCTAGCACATGGGGTCATGAGGTCAGTAGAGTTTCCAAACGTACGTGTGGAGGCATAAGGAGAGGGCCATATCCTTAACTCCAAGAAACAGCATTACGTAGGGAAACCGTCTTTCAAGCGAACACCATTCCTGACCTCTATACAAGCAGTTTCCAAAGTGGCTGTGGAAGCATAACGCATGGGTTATGGACCTAACTCTGAAAACAAGGTTCTGTAGAATGTATCTCTCCACTCACGTCTTGTTTCTTGCTTAAGGAAGGGATACCTAATGCACGTGTGGAAGCCTGGGGAAAGTACCATATGCTTAAGTGTGAAAAGCAAGTCTGTGCAGAAGGCACCTTTCAGCTCCCGTCTTGTTTCACGAGGATAGAAGCCATTTCAAATGTGTGTGTGGAAGCCTAAGGAAAGTGCCCTATATACTTACCCCTATGAAAATCCACTGTAGCAAAGTCGTCCTTCAACTCACGGCTTTCCTGACGTTTTTCAAAAGTGTGTGTGGAAGCCCAAGGAAAAATGGGATATGCTTCGCTCTTAGAAAGAGGCCTGCGTGGAAAGAACGCATCTTTCAACTCACAGCTTACACAAGGTTTTTCAAGGCTGTGTGCGGAAGCCTAAGGAAAAAGTGCATACACGTAACTCTCAGGAAAAAAACAAACAAACAACGGCGAGAAAGCGTCTTTCAAGGAACAACTTCTTTCCTGAAGGGAGAGAAGCATGTTCAACCGTGTGTGTGTGAATGAATAAGGAAAGTGCCATGTACTTAACTGGCCAAAGCAAGTCTGTGGATACGGCAGCTTTCCACTAACATCTTCTATCCTGGAAAGAGAACCATTTCCAAAAGTGGCTGTGGAAGCATAATGAAAGTGCCGTACACTTTACTCCGAGAATCAAGGCTCTGTCGACTGGATCCGTCACCTCACATCTTGTTCCAGGAAGTTAGAGGAGTTTCCCAAGGTATCTGTGGAAGCCTAAGGAAAGTGGCCTGTACTTAAGCCCAAGACACAGCCCTTTAGAGAAACAGTCTCACAGCTAACATCTTTCCGGAAGCCACAGGCAATTTCAGAGCTGCGTGGGAAAGCTTCAGGAAGGTGCCAAATACCGAACTCCGAGAAACAAGCCCGGCTAGAATGCAAGCTCCCCTAACAAGGCGTTTCACGGAGGTAGACGCGTTCTCGCAAGTGCAGTGTGGAGGCATAAGGAAAGTTCTAAGGAACCACCCTGTGGCGACACCGGCTTTCAGCGAACATCATTTATCTGGAGAGAGAAGGATTTTCAGAAAAGTTGGCATTGACGCCCACGGAGAGTGCCCTATACTGCCCGTAGCCCGAGCCTCCCCTTACTGCCAGCCCTCCACTCAGCCCTCAGGACACTACGGCGCCCCCTGCCTTCAGAGCGGCAGGGGCCCCTGAGGGCTTCAAGACTAGAAGCCAAAGGCAAAGCCCTGGATGGTCAAATGGATCTGGGTCACCTGACCGAGGCCGGACTGTAATCAGACAGGAACACAGAGGGAGACCGTGCCACTTCCTTCCTGACCATAGAAACGGGATAAGCCATCTGAGTACTGCGTGTGAACGCGTAGGGAAAGTTCCATAGACCTAACTCTGAGAAACGTGGCGGGGTACAAGGCAGCTCTCAACTGACGTCTTCTGTCGTGAACCCAGAAGCGTTTCCATACGTATGCGTGGAAGCGTAAGGAAAGTGCCGTATACCTCCCTCGAAGAAGCAACCTCACTTTTCCAAAACCGTCTGCCACCTAACATCCTTCTCCTTGAAGACAGGAGCATTTTGAATAGTCGTGGTGGAAGCACAAGGAACGTGCCGTGCCCGGTACTCATCTCTGAGAAACAAGTCTGTGTGAAAAGGATCTTTCAGCTAGCACATGGGGTCATGAGGTCAGTAGAGTTTCCAAATGTACGTGTGGAGGCATAAGGAGAGGGCCATATCCTTAACTCCAAGAAACAGCATTACGTAGGGAAACCGTCTTTCAAGCGAACACCTTTCCTGACCTCTATACAAGCAGTTTCCAAAGTGGCTGTGGAAGCATAACGCATGGGTTATGGACCTAACTCTGAAAACAAGGTTCTGTAGAATGCATCTCTCCACTCACGTCTTGTTTCGTGCTTAGGGAAGGGATACCTAATGCACGTGTGGAAGCCTGGGGAAAGTACCATATGCTTAAGTGTGAAAAGCAAGTCTGTGCAGAAGGCACCTTTCAGCTCCCGACTTGGTTCACGAGGATAGAAGCCATTTCAAATGTGTGTGTGGAAGCCTAAGGAAAGTGCCCTATATACTTACCCCTATGAAAATCCACTGTAGCAAACCCATCCTTCAACTCACGGCTTTCCTGACGTTTTTCAAAAGTGTGTGTGGAAGCCCAAGGAAAAGTGGTATATGCTTCGCTCTTAGAAAGAGGCCTGCGTGGAAAGAACGCATCTTTCAACTCACAGCTTACACAAGGCTTTTCAGGGCTGTGTGCGGAAGCCTAAGGAAAAAGTGCATACACGTAACTCTCAGGAAAAAAACAAACAAACAACGGCGAGAAAGCGTCTTTCAACGAACAACTTCTTTCCTGAAGGGAGAGAAGCATGTTCAACCGTGTGTGTGTGAATGAATAAGGAAAGAGCCATGTACTTAACTGGCAAAAGCAAGTCTGTGGATATGACAGCTTTCCACTAACATCTTCTATCCTGGAAAGAGAACCATTTCCAAAAGTGGCTGTGGAAGCCTAATGAAAGTGCCGTGCCCTGGACTCATCTCTGAGAAATAAGTCTGTGTGAAAAGGATCTTTCAGCTAGCACATGGGGTCATGAGGTCAGTAGAGTTTCCAAACGTACGTGTGGAGGCATAAGGAGAGGGCCATATCCTTAACTCCAAGAAACAGCATTACGTAGGGAAACCGTCTTTCAAGCGAACACCATTCCTGACCTCTATACAAGCAGTTTCCAAAGTGGCTGTGGAAGCATAACGCATGGGTTATGGACCTAACTCTGAAAACAAGGTTCTGTAGAATGTATCTCTCCACTCACGTCTTGTTTCTTGCTTAAGGAAGGGATACCTAATGCACGTGTGGAAGCCTGGGGAAAGTACCATATGCTTAAGTGTGAAAAGCAAGTCTGTGCAGAAGGCACCTTTCAGCTCCCGTCTTGTTTCACGAGGATAGAAGCCATTTCAAATGTGTGTGTGGAAGCCTAAGGAAAGTGCCCTATATACTTACCCCTATGAAAATCCACTGTAGCAAAGTCGTCCTTCAACTCACGGCTTTCCTGACGTTTTTCAAAAGTGTGTGTGGAAGCCCAAGGAAAAATGGGATATGCTTCGCTCTTAGAAAGAGGCCTGCGTGGAAAGAACGCATCTTTCAACTCACAGCTTACACAAGGTTTTTCAAGGCTGTGTGCGGAAGCCTAAGGAAAAAGTGCATACACGTAACTCTCAGGAAAAAAACAAACAAACAACGGCGAGAAAGCGTCTTTCAAGGAACAACTTCTTTCCTGAAGGGAGAGAAGCATGTTCAACCGTGTGTGTGTGAATGAATAAGGAAAGTGCCATGTACTTAACTGGCCAAAGCAAGTCTGTGGATACGGCAGCTTTCCACTAACATCTTCTATCCTGGAAAGAGAACCATTTCCAAAAGTGGCTGTGGAAGCATAATGAAAGTGCCGTACACTTTACTCCGAGAATCAAGGCTCTGTCGACTGGATCCGTCACCTCACATCTTGTTCCAGGAAGTTAGAGGAGTTTCCCAAGGTATCTGTGGAAGCCTAAGGAAAGTGGCCTGTACTTAAGCCCAAGACACAGCCCTTTAGAGAAACAGTCTCACAGCTAACATCTTTCCGGAAGCCACAGGCAATTTCAGAGCTGCGTGGGAAAGCTTCAGGAAGGTGCCAAATACCGAACTCCGAGAAACAAGCCCGGCTAGAATGCAAGCTCCCCTAACAAGGCGTTTCACGGAGGTAGACGCGTTCTCGCAAGTGCAGTGTGGAGGCATAAGGAAAGTTCTAAGGAACCACCCTGTGGCGACACCGGCTTTCAGCGAACATCATTTATCTGGAGAGAGAAGGATTTTCAGAAAAGTTGGCATTGACGCCCACGGAGAGTGCCCTATACTGCCCGTAGCCCGAGCCTCCCCTTACTGCCAGCCCTCCACTCAGCCCTCAGGACACTACGGCGCCCCCTGCCTTCAGAGCGGCAGGGGCCCCTGAGGGCTTCAAGACTAGAAGCCAAAGGCAAAGCCCTGGATGGTCAAATGGATCTGGGTCACCTGACCGAGGCCGGACTGTAATCAGACAGGAACACAGAGGGAGACCGTGCCACTTCCTTCCTGACCATAGAAACGGGATAAGCCATCTGAGTACTGCGTGTGAACGCGTAGGGAAAGTTCCATAGACCTAACTCTGAGAAACGTGGCGGGGTACAAGGCAGCTCTCAACTGACGTCTTCTGTCGTGAACCCAGAAGCGTTTCCATACGTATGCGTGGAAGCGTAAGGAAAGTGCCGTATACCTCCCTCGAAGAAGCAACCTCACTTTTCCAAAACCGTCTGCCACCTAACATCCTTCTCCTTGAAGACAGGAGCATTTTGAATAGTCGTGGTGGAAGCACAAGGAACGTGCCGTGCCCGGTACTCATCTCTGAGAAACAAGTCTGTGTGAAAAGGATCTTTCAGCTAGCACATGGGGTCATGAGGTCAGTAGAGTTTCCAAATGTACGTGTGGAGGCATAAGGAGAGGGCCATATCCTTAACTCCAAGAAACAGCATTACGTAGGGAAACCGTCTTTCAAGCGAACACCTTTCCTGACCTCTATACAAGCAGTTTCCAAAGTGGCTGTGGAAGCATAACGCATGGGTTAGGGACCTAACTCTGAAAACAAGGTTCTGTAGAATGCATCTCTCCACTCACGTCTTGTTTCGTGCTTAGGGAAGGGATACCTAATGCACGTGTGGAAGCCTGGGGAAAGTACCATATGCTTAAGTGTGAAAAGCAAGTCTGTGCAGAAGGCACCTTTCAGCTCCCGACTTGGTTCACGAGGATAGAAGCCATTTCAAATGTGTGTGTGGAAGCCTAAGGAAAGTGCCCTATATACTTACCCCTATGAAAATCCACTGTAGCAAACCCATCCTTCAACTCACGGCTTTCCTGACGTTTTTCAAAAGTGTGTGTGGAAGCCCAAGGAAAAGTGGTATATGCTTCGCTCTTAGAAAGAGGCCTGCGTGGAAAGAACGCATCTTTCAACTCACAGCTTACACAAGGCTTTTCAGGGCTGTGTGCGGAAGCCTAAGGAAAAAGTGCCTACACGTAACTCTCAGGAAAAAAACAAACAAACAACGGCGAGAAAGCGTCTTTCAACGAACAACTTCTTTCCTGAAGGGAGAGAAGCATGTTCAACCGTGTGTGTGTGAATGAATAAGGAAAGTGCCATGTACTTAACTGGCAAAAGCAAGTCTGCGGATATGACAGCTTTCCACTAACATCTTCTATCCTGGAAAGAGAACCATTTCCAAAAGTGGCTGTGGAAGTCTAATGAAAGTGCCGTGCCCTGGACTCATCTCTGAGAAATAAGTCTGTGTGAAAAGGATCTTTCAGCTAGCACATGGGGTCATGAGGTCAGTAGAGTTTCCAAATGTACGTGTGGAGGCATAAGGAGAGGGCCATATCCTTAACTCCAAGAAACAGCATTACGTAGGGAAACCGTCTTTCAAGCGAACACCATTCCTGACCTCTATACAAGCAGTTTCCAAAGTGGGTGTGGAAGCATAACGCATGGGTTATGGACCTAACTCTGAAAACAAGGTTCTGTAGAATGTATCTCTCCACTCACGTATTGTGTCTTGCTTAAGGAAGGGATACCTAATGCACGTGTGGAAGCCTGGGGAAAGTACCATATGCTTAAGTGTGAAAAGCAAGTCTGTGCAGAAGGCACCTTTCAGCTCCCGTCTTGTTTCACGAGGATAGAAGCCATTTCAAATGTGTGTGTGGAAGCCTAAGGAAAGTGCCCTATATACTTACCCCTATGAAAATCCACTGTAGCAAACCCATCCTTCAACTCACGGCTTTCCTGACGTTTTTCAAAAGTGTGTGTGGAAGCCCAAGGAAAAATGGGATATGCTTCGCTCTTAGAAAGAGGCCTGCG
Source organism: Halichoerus grypus (assembly GCF_964656455.1). Classification (NCBI taxonomy): domain Eukaryota; kingdom Metazoa; phylum Chordata; class Mammalia; order Carnivora; family Phocidae; genus Halichoerus; species Halichoerus grypus. Next base: position 105,775 of record NW_027555011.1, on the reverse strand, counting down.
TGGAAAGAACGCATCTTTCAACTCACAGCTTACACAAGGTTTTTCAAGGCTGTGTGCGGAAGCCTAAGGAAAAAGTGCATACACGTAACTCTCAGGAAAAAAAAAAACAAACAACGGCGAGAAAGCGTCTTTCAACGAACAACTTCTTTCCTGAAGGGAGAGAAGCATGTTCAACCGTGTGTGTGTGAATGAATAAGGAAAGTGCCATGTACTTAACTGGCCAAAGCAAGTCTGTGGATACGGCAGCTTTGCACTAACATCTTCTATCCTGGAAAGAGAACCATTTCCAAAAGTGGCTGTGGAAGCATAATGAAAGTGCCGTACACTTTACTCCGAGAATCAAGGCTCTGTCGACTGGATCCGTCACCTCACATCTTGTTCCAGGAAGTTAGAGGAGTTTCCCAAGGTATCTGTGGAAGCCTAAGGAAAGTGGCCTGTACTTAAGCCCAAGACACAGCCCTTTAGAGAAACAGTCTCACAGCTAACATCTTTCCGGAAGCCACAGGCAATTTCAGAGCTGCGTGGGAAAGCTTCAGGAAGGTGCCAAATACCGAACTCCGAGAAACAAGCCCGGCTAGAATGCAAGCTCCCCTAACAAGGCGTTTCACGAAGGTAAACGCGTTCTCGCAAGTGCAGTGTGGAGGCATAAGGAAAGTGCTAAGGAACCACCCTGTGGCGACACCGGCTTTCCGCGAACATCATTTATCTGGAGAGAGAAGGATTTTCAGAAAAGTTGGCATTGACGCCCACGGAGAGTGCCCTATACTGCCCGTAGCCCGAGCCTCCCCTTACTGCCAGCCCTCCACTCAGCCCTCAGGACACTACGGCGCCCCCTGCCTTCAGAGCGGCAGGGGCCCCTGAGGGCTTCAAGACTAGAAGCCAAAGGCAAAGCCCTGGATGGTCAAATGGATCTGGGTCACCTGACCGAGGCCGGACTGTAATCAGACAGGAACACAGAGGGAGACCGTGCCACTTCTTTCCTGACCATAGAAACGGGATAAGCCATCTGAGTACTGCGTGTGAACGCGTAGGGAAAGTTCCATAGACCTAACTCTGAGAAACGTGGCGGGGTACAAGGCAGCTCTCAACTGACGTCTTCTGTCGTGAACCCAGAAGCGTTTCCATACGTATGCGTGGAAGCGTAAGGAAAGTGCCGTATACCTCCCTCGAAGAAGCAACCTCACTTTTCCAAAACCGTCTGCCACCTAACATCCTTCTCCTTGAAGACAGGAGCATTTTGAATAGTCGTGGTGGAAGCACAAGGAACGTGCCGTGCCCGGTACTCATCTCTGAGAAACAAGTCTGTGTGAAAAGGATCTTTCAGCTAGCACATGGGGTCATGAGGTCAGTAGAGTTTCCAAATGTACGTGTGGAGGCATAAGGAGAGGGCCATATCCTTAACTCCAAGAAACAGCATTACGTAGGGAAACCGTCTTTCAAGCGAACACCTTTCCTGACCTCTATACAAGCAGTTTCCAAAGTGGCTGTGGAAGCATAACGCATGGGTTATGGACCTAACTCTGAAAACAAGGTTCTGTAGAATGCATCTCTCCACTCACGTCTTGTTTCGTGCTTAGGGAAGGGATACCTAATGCACGTGTGGAAGCCTGGGGAAAGTACCATATGCTTAAGTGTGAAAAGCAAGTCTGTGCAGAAGGCACCTTTCAGCTCCCGACTTGGTTCACGAGGATAGAAGCCATTTCAAATGTGTGTGTGGAAGCCTAAGGAAAGTGCCCTATATACTTACCCCTAAGAAAATCCACTGTAGCAAACTCGTCCTTTAACTGACGGCTTTCCTGACGTTTTTCAAAAGTGTGTGTGGAAGCCCAAGGGAAAGTGGTATATGCTTCGCTCTTAGAAAGAGGCCTGCGTGGAAAGAACGCATCTTTCAACTCACAGCTTACACAAGGCTTTTCAGGGCTGTGTGCGGAAGCCTAAGGAAAAAGTGCCTACACGTAACTCTCAGGAAAAAAACAAACAAACAACAGCGAGAAAGCGTCTTTCAACGAACAACTTCTTTCCTGAAGGCAGAGAATCATGTTCAACCGTGTGTGTGTGAATGAATAAGGAAAGAGCCATGTACTTAACTGGCAAAAGCAAGTCTGCGGATATGACAGCTTTCCACTAACATCTTCTATCCTGGAAAGAGAACCATTTCCAAAAGTGGCTGTGGAAGCCTAATGAAAGTGCGGTGCCCTGGACTCATCTCTGAGAAATAAGTCTGTGTGAAAAGGATCTTTCAGCTAGCACAGGGGGTCATGAGGTCAGTAGAGTTTCCAAACGTACGTGTGGAGGCATAAGGAGAGGGCCATATCCTTAACTCCAAGAAACAGCATTACGTAGGGAAACCGTCTTTCAAGCGAACACCATTCCTGACCTCTATACAAGCAGTTTCCAAAGTGGCTGTGGAAGCATAACGCATGGGTTATGGACCTAACTCTGAAAACAAGGTTCTGTAGAATGTATCTCTCCACTCACGTCTTGTTTCTTGCTTAAGGAAGGGATACCTAATGCACGTGTGGAAGCCTGGGGAAAGTACCATATGCTTAAGTGTGAAAAGCAAGTCTGTGCAGAAGGCACCTTTCAGCTCCCGTCTTGTTTCACGAGGATAGAAGCCATTTCAAATGTGTGTGTGGAAGCCTAAGGAAAGTGCCCTATATACTTACCCCTATGAAAATCCACTGTAGCAAAGTCGTCCTTCAACTCACGGCTTTCCTGACGTTTTTCAAAAGTGTGTGTGGAAGCCCAAGGAAAAATGGGATATGCTTCGCTCTTAGAAAGAGGCCTGCGTGGAAAGAACGCATCTTTCAACTCACAGCTTACACAAGGTTTTTCAAGGCTGTGTGCGGAAGCCTAAGGAAAAAGTGCATACACGTAACTCTCAGGAAAAAAAAAAACAAACAACGGCGAGAAAGCGTCTTTCAACGAACAACTTCTTTCCTGAAGGGAGAGAAGCATGTTCAACCGTGTGTGTGTGAATGAATAAGGAAAGTGCCATGTACTTAACTGGCCAAAGCAAGTCTGTGGATACGGCAGCTTTGCACTAACATCTTCTATCCTGGAAAGAGAACCATTTCCAAAAGTGGCTGTGGAAGCATAATGAAAGTGCCGTACACTTTACTCCGAGAATCAAGGCTCTGTCGACTGGATCCGTCACCTCACATCTTGTTCCAGGAAGTTAGAGGAGTTTCCCAAGGTATCTGTGGAAGCCTAAGGAAAGTGGCCTGTACTTAAGCCCAAGACACAGCCCTTTAGAGAAACAGTCTCACAGCTAACATCTTTCCGGAAGCCACAGGCAATTTCAGAGCTGCGTGGGAAAGCTTCAGGAAGGTGCCAAATACCGAACTCCGAGAAACAAGCCCGGCTAGAATGCAAGCTCCCCTAACAAGGCGTTTCACGAAGGTAGACGCGTTCTCGCAAGTGCAGTGTGGAGGCATAAGGAAAGTGCTAAGGAACCACCCTGTGGCGACACCGGCTTTCCGCGAACATCATTTATCTGGAGAGAGAAGGATTTTCAGAAAAGTTGGCATTGACGCCCACGGAGAGTGCCCTATACTGCCCGTAGCCCGAGCCTCCCCTTACTGCCAGCCCTCCACTCAGCCCTCAGGACACTACGGCGCCCCCTGCCTTCAGAGCGGCAGGGGCCCCTGAGGGCTTCAAGACTAGAAGCCAAAGGCAAAGCCCTGGATGGTCAAATGGATCTGGGTCACCTGACCGAGGCCGGACTGTAATCAGACAGGAACACAGAGGGAGACCGTGCCACTTCTTTCCTGACCATAGAAACGGGATAAGCCATCTGAGTACTGCGTGTGAACGCGTAGGGAAAGTTCCATAGACCTAACTCTGAGAAACGTGGCGGGGTACAAGGCAGCTCTCAACTGACGTCTTCTGTCGTGAACCCAGAAGCGTTTCCATACGTATGCGTGGAAGCGTAAGGAAAGTGCCGTATACCTCCCTCGAAGAAGCAACCTCACTTTTCCAAAACCGTCTGCCACCTAACATCCTTCTCCTTGAAGACAGGAGCATTTTGAATAGTCGTGGTGGAAGCACAAGGAACGTGCCGTGCCCGGTACTCATCTCTGAGAAACAAGTCTGTGTGAAAAGGATCTTTCAGCTAGCACATGGGGTCATGAGGTCAGTAGAGTTTCCAAATGTACGTGTGGAGGCATAAGGAGAGGGCCATATCCTTAACTCCAAGAAACAGCATTACGTAGGGAAACCGTCTTTCAAGCGAACACCTTTCCTGACCTCTATACAAGCAGTTTCCAAAGTGGCTGTGGAAGCATAACGCATGGGTTATGGACCTAACTCTGAAAACAAGGTTCTGTAGAATGCATCTCTCCACTCACGTCTTGTTTCGTGCTTAGGGAAGGGATACCTAATGCACGTGTGGAAGCCTGGGGAAAGTACCATATGCTTAAGTGTGAAAAGCAAGTCTGTGCAGAAGGCACCTTTCAGCTCCCGACTTGGTTCACGAGGATAGAAGCCATTTCAAATGTGTGTGTGGAAGCCTAAGGAAAGTGCCCTATATACTTACCCCTATGAAAATCCACTGTAGCAAACCCATCCTTCAACTCACGGCTTTCCTGACGTTTTTCAAAAGTGTGTGTGGAAGCCCAAGGAAAAGTGGTATATGCTTCGCTCTTAGAAAGAGGCCTGCGTGGAAAGAACGCATCTTTCAACTCACAGCTTACACAAGGCTTTTCAGGGCTGTGTGCGGAAGCCTAAGGAAAAAGTGCCTACACGTAACTCTCAGGAAAAAAACAAACAAACAACGGCGAGAAAGCGTCTTTCAACGAACAACTTCTTTCCTGAAGGGAGAGAAGCATGTTCAACCGTGTGTGTGTGAATGAATAAGGAAAGTGCCATGTACTTAACTGGCAAAAGCAAGTCTGCGGATATGACAGCTTTCCACTAACATCTTCTATCCTGGAAAGAGAACCATTTCCAAAAGTGGCTGTGGAAGCCTAATGAAAGTGCGGTGCCCTGGACTCATCTCTGAGAAATAAGTCTGTGTGAAAAGGATCTTTCAGCTAGCACATGGGGTCATGAGGTCAGTAGAGTTTCCAAACGTACGTGTGGAGGCATAAGGAGAGGGCCATATCCTTAACTCCAAGAAACAGCATTACGTAGGGAAACCGTCTTTCAAGCGAACACCATTCCTGACCTCTATACAAGCAGTTTCCAAAGTGGGTGTGGAAGCATAACGCATGGGTTATGGACCTAACTCTGAAAACAAGGTTCTGTAGAATGTATCTCTCCACTCACGTATTGTGTCTTGCTTAAGGAAGGGATACCTAATGCACGTGTGGAAGCCTGGGGAAAGTACCATATGCTTAAGTGTGAAAAGCAAGTCTGTGCAGAAGGCACCTTTCAGCTCCCGTCTTGTTTCACGAGGATAGAAGCCATTTCAAATGTGTGTGTGGAAGCCTAAGGAAAGTGCCCTATATACTTACCCCTATGAAAATCCACTGTAGCAAACCCATCCTTCAACTCACGGCTTTCCTGACGTTTTTCAAAAGTGTGTGTGGAAGCCCAAGGAAAAATGGGATATGCTTCGCTCTTAGAAAGAGGCCTGCGTGGAAAGAACGCATCTTTCAACTCACAGCTTACACAAGGTTTTTCAAGGCTGTGTGCGGAAGCCTAAGGAAAAAGTGCATACACGTAACTCTCAGGAAAAAAAAAAACAAACAACGGCGAGAAAGCGTCTTTCAACGAACAACTTCTTTCCTGAAGGGAGAGAAGCATGTTCAACCGTGTGTGTGTGAATGAATAAGGAAAGTGCCATGTACTTAACTGGCCAAAGCAAGTCTGTGGATACGGCAGCTTTGCACTAACATCTTCTATCCTGGAAAGAGAACCATTTCCAAAAGTGGCTGTGGAAGCATAATGAAAGTGCCGTACACTTTACTCCGAGAATCAAGGCTCTGTCGACTGGATCCGTCACCTCACATCTTGTTCCAGGAAGTTAGAGGAGTTTCCCAAGGTATCTGTGGAAGCCTAAGGAAAGTGGCCTGTACTTAAGCCCAAGACACAGCCCTTTAGAGAAACAGTCTCACAGCTAACATCTTTCCGGAAGCCACAGGCAATTTCAGAGCTGCGTGGGAAAGCTTCAGGAAGGTGCCAAATACCGAACTCCGAGAAACAAGCCCGGCTAGAATGCAAGCTCCCCTAACAAGGCGTTTCACGAAGGTAGACGCGTTCTCGCAAGTGCAGTGTGGAGGCATAAGGAAAGTGCTAAGGAACCACCCTGTGGCGACACCGGCTTTCCGCGAACATCATTTATCTGGAGAGAGAAGGATTTTCAGAAAAGTTGGCATTGACGCCCACGGAGAGTGCCCTATACTGCCCGTAGCCCGAGCCTCCCCTTACTGCCAGCCCTCCACTCAGCCCTCAGGACACTACGGCGCCCCCTGCCTTCAGGGCGGCAGGGGCCCCTGAGGGCTTCAAGACTAGAAGCCAAAGGCAAAGCCCTGGATGGTCAAATGGATCTGGGTCACCTGACCGAGGCCGGACTGTAATCAGACAGGAACACAGAGGGAGACCGTGCCACTTCTTTCCTGACCATAGAAACGGGATAAGCCATCTGAGTACTGCGTGTGAACGCGTAGGGAAAGTTCCATAGACCTAACTCTGAGAAACGTGGCGGGGTACAAGGCAGCTCTCAACTGACGTCTTCTGTCGTGAACCCAGAAGCGTTTCCATACGTATGCGTGGAAGCGTAAGGAAAGTGCCGTATACCTCCCTCGAAGAAGCAACCTCACTTTTCCAAAACCGTCTGCCACCTAACATCCTTCTCCTTGAAGACAGGAGCACTTTGAATAGTCGTGGTGGAAGCACAAGGAACGTGCCGTGCCCGGTACTCATCTCTGAGAAACAAGTCTGTGTGAAAAGGATCTTTCAGCTAGCACATGGGGTCATGAGGTCAGTAGAGTTTCCAAATGTACGTGTGGAGGCATAAGGAGAGGGCCATATCCTTAACTCCAAGAAACAGCATTACGTAGGGAAACCGTCTTTCAAGCGAACACCTTTCCTGACCTCTATACAAGCAGTTTCCAAAGTGGCTGTGGAAGCATAACGCATGGGTTATGGACCTAACTCTGAAAACAAGGTTCTGTAGAATGCATCTCTCCACTCACGTCTTGTTTCGTGCTTAGGGAAGGGATACCTAATGCACGTGTGGAAGCCTGGGGAAAGTACCATATGCTTAAGTGTGAAAAGCAAGTCTGTGCAGAAGGCACCTTTCAGCTCCCGACTTGGTTCACGAGGATAGAAGCCATTTCAAATGTGTGTGTGGAAGCCTAAGGAAAGTGCCCTATATACTTACCCCTATGAAAATCCACTGTAGCAAACCCGTCCTTCAACTCACGGCTTTCCTGAAGTTTTTCAAAAGTGTGTGTGGAAGCCCAAGGAAAAGTGGTATATGCTTCGCTCTTAGAAAGAGGCCTGCGTGGAAAGAACGCATCTTTCAACTCACAGCTTACACAAGGCTTTTCAGGGCTGTGTGCGGAAGCCTAAGGAAAAAGTGCCTACACGTAACTCTCAGGAAAAAAACAAACAAACAACGGCGAGAAAGCGTCTTTCAACGAACAACTTCTTTCCTGAAGGGAGAGAAGCATGTTCAACCGTGTGTGTGTGAATGAATAAGGAAAGTGCCATGTACTTAACTGGCAAAAGCAAGTCTGCGGATATGACAGCTTTCCACTAACATCTTCTATCCTGGAAAGAGAACCATTTCCAAAAGTGGCTGTGGAAGCCTAATGAAAGTGCGGTGCCCTGGACTCATCTCTGAGAAATAAGTCTGTGTGAAAAGGATCTTTCAGCTAGCACATGGGGTCATGAGGTCAGTAGAGTTTCCAAACGTACGTGTGGAGGCATAAGGAGAGGGCCATATCCTTAACTCCAAGAAACAGCATTACGTAGGGAAACCGTCTTTCAAGCGAACACCATTCCTGAACTCTATACAAGCAGTTTCCAAAGTGGGTGTGGAAGCATAACGCATGGGTTATGGACCTAACTCTGAAAACAAGGTTCTGTAGAATGTATCTCTCCACTCACGTATTGTGTCTTGCTTAAGGAAGGGATACCTAATGCACGTGTGGAAGCCTGGGGAAAGTACCATATGCTTAAGTGTGAAAAGCAAGTCTGTGCAGAAGGCACCTTTCAGCTCCCGTCTTGTTTCACGAGGATAGAAGCCATTTCAAATGTGTGTGTGGAAGCCTAAGGAAAGTGCCCTATATACTTACCCCTATGAAAATCCACTGTAGCAAACCCATCCTTCAACTCACGGCTTTCCTGACGTTTTTCAAAAGTGTGTGTGGAAGCCCAAGGAAAAATGGGATATGCTTCGCTCTTAGAAAGAGGCCTGCGTGGAAAGAACGCATCTTTCAACTCACAGCTTACACAAGGTTTTTCAAGGCTGTGTGCGGAAGCCTAAGGAAAAAGTGCATACACGTAACTCTCAGGAAAAAAAAAAACAAACAACGGCGAGAAAGCGTCTTTCAACGAACAACTTCTTTCCTGAAGGGAGAGAAGCATGTTCAACCGTGTGTGTGTGAATGAATAAGGAAAGTGCCATGTACTTAACTGGCCAAAGCAAGTCTGTGGATACGGCAGCTTTGCACTAACATCTTCTATCCTGGAAAGAGAACCATTTCCAAAAGTGGCTGTGGAAGCATAATGAAAGTGCCGTACACTTTACTCCGAGAATCAAGGCTCTGTCGACTGGATCCGTCACCTCACATCTTGTTCCAGGAAGTTAGAGGAGTTTCCCAAGGTATCTGTGGAAGCCTAAGGAAAGTGGCCTGTACTTAAGCCCAAGACACAGCCCTTTAGAGAAACAGTCTCACAGCTAACATCTTTCCGGAAGCCACAGGCAATTTCAGAGCTGCGTGGGAAAGCTTCAGGAAGGTGCCAAATACCGAACTCCGAGAAACAAGCCCGGCTAGAATGCAAGCTCCCCTAACAAGGCGTTTCACGAAGGTAGACGCGTTCTCGCAAGTGCAGTGTGGAGGCATAAGGAAAGTGCTAAGGAACCACCCTGTGGCGACACCGGCTTTCCGCGAACATCATTTATCTGGAGAGAGAAGGATTTTCAGAAAAGTTGGCATTGACGCCCACGGAGAGTGCCCTATACTGCCCGTAGCCCGAGCCTCCCCTTACTGCCAGCCCTCCACTCAGCCCTCAGGACACTACGGCGCCCCCTGCCTTCAGAGCGGCAGGGGCCCCTGAGGGCTTCAAGACTAGAAGCCAAAGGCATAGCCCTGGATGGTCAAATGGATCTGGGTCACCTGACCGAGGCCGGACTGTAATCAGACAGGAACACAGAGGGAGACCGTGCCACTTCCTTCCTGACCATAGAAACGGGATAAGCCATCTGAGTACTGCGTGTGAACGCGTAGGGAAAGTTCCATAGACCTAACTCTGAGAAACGTGGCGGGGTACAAGGCAGCTCTCAACTGACGTCTTCTGTCGTGAACCCAGAAGCGTTTCCATACGTATGCGTGGAAGCGTAAGGAAAGTGCCGTATACCTCCCTCGAAGAAGCAACCTCACTTTTCCAAAACCGTCTGCCACCTAACATCCTTCTCCTTGAAGACAGGAGCATTTTGAATAGTCGTGGTGGAAGCACAAGGAACGTGCCGTGCCCGGTACTCATCTCTGAGAAACAAGTCTGTGTGAAAAGGATCTTTCAGCTAGCACATGGGGTCATGAGGTCAGTAGAGTTTCCAAATGTACGTGTGGAGGCATAAGGAGAGGGCCATATCCTTAACTCCAAGAAACAGCATTACGTAGGGAAACCGTCTTTCAAGCGAACACCTTTCCTGACCTCTATACAAGCAGTTTCCAAAGTGGCTGTGGAAGCATAACGCATGGGTTATGGACCTAACTCTGAAAACAAGGTTCTGTAGAATGCATCTCTCCACTCACGTCTTGTTTCGTGCTTAGGGAAGGGATACCTAATGCACGTGTGGAAGCCTGGGGAAAGTACCATATGCTTAAGTGTGAAAAGCAAGTCTGTGCAGAAGGCACCTTTCAGCTCCCGACTTGGTTCACGAGGATAGAAGCCATTTTAAATGTGTGTGTGGAAGCCTAAGGAAAGTGCCCTATATACTTACCCCTATGAAAATCCACTGTAGCAAACTCGTCCTTTAACTGACGGCTTTCCTGACGTTTTTCAAAAGTGTGTGTGGAAGCCCAAGGAAAAGTGGTATATGCTTCGCTCTTAGAAAGAGGCCTGCGTGGAAAGAACGCATCTTTCAACTCACAGCTTACACAAGGCTTTTCAGGGCTGTGTGCGGAAGCCTAAGGAAAAAGTGCCTACACGTAACTCTCAGGAAAAAAACAAACAAACAACGGCGAGAAAGCGTCTTTCAACGAACAACTTCTTTCCTGAAGGGAGAGAAGCATGTTCAACCGTGTGTGTGTGAATGAATAAGGAAAGTGCCATGTACTTAACTGGCAAAAGCAAGTCTGCGGATATGACAGCTTTCCACTAACATCTTCTATCCTGGAAAGAGAACCATTTCCAAAAGTGGCTGTGGAAGCCTAATGAAAGTGCCGTGCCCTGGACTCATCTCTGAGAAATAAGTCTGTGTGAAAAGGATCTTTCAGCTAGCACATGGGGTCATGAGGTCAGTAGAGTTTCCAAACGTACGTGTGGAGGCATAAGGAGAGGGCCATATCCTTAACTCCAAGAAACAGCATTACGTAGGGAAACCGTCTTTCAAGCGAACACCATTCCTGACCTCTATACAAGCAGTTTCCAAAGTGGGTGTGGAAGCATAACGCATGGGTTATGGACCTAACTCCGAAAACAAGGTTCTGTAGAATGTATCTCTCCACTCACGTATTGTGTCTTGCTTAAGGAAGGGATACCTAATGCACGTGTGGAAGCCTGGGGAAAGTACCATATGCTTAAGTGTGAAAAGCAAGTCTGTGCAGAAGGCACCTTTCAGCTCCCGTCTTGTTTCACGAGGATAGAAGCCATTTCAAATGTGTGTGTGGAAGCCTAAGGAAAGTGCCCTATATACTTACCCCTATGAAAATCCACTGTAGCAAACCCATCCTTCAACTCACGGCTTTCCTGACGTTTTTCAAAAGTGTGTGTGGAAGCCCAAGGAAAAATGGGATATGCTTCGCTCTTAGAAAGAGGCCTGCGTGGAAAGAACGCATCTTTCAACTCACAGCTTACACAAGGTTTTTCAAGGCTGTGTGCGGAAGCCTAAGGAAAAAGTGCATACACGTAACTCTCAGGAAAAAAAAAAACAAACAACGGCGAGAAAGCGTCTTTCAACGAACAACTTCTTTCCTGAAGGGAGAGAAGCATGTTCAACCGTGTGTGTGTGAATGAATAAGGAAAGTGCCATGTACTTAACTGGCCAAAGCAAGTCTGTGGATACGGCAGCTTTGCACTAACATCTTCTATCCTGGAAAGAGAACCATTTCCAAAAGTGGCTGTGGAAGCATAATGAAAGTGCCGTACACTTTACTCCGAGAATCAAGGCTCTGTCGACTGGATCCGTCACCTCACATCTTGTTCCAGGAAGTTAGAGGAGTTTCCCAAGGTATCTGTGGAAGCCTAAGGAAAGTGGCCTGTACTTAAGCCCAAGACACAGCCCTTTAGAGAAACAGTCTCACAGCTAACATCTTTCCGGAAGCCACAGGCAATTTCAGAGCTGCGTGGGAAAGCTTCAGGAAGGTGCCAAATACCGAACTCCGAGAAACAAGCCCGGCTAGAATGCAAGCTCCCCTAACAAGGCGTTTCACGAAGGTAGACGCGTTCTCGCAAGTGCAGTGTGGAGGCATAAGGAAAGTGCTAAGGAACCACCCTGTGGCGACACCGGCTTTCCGCGAACATCATTTATCTGGAGAGAGAAGGATTTTCAGAAAAGTTGGCATTGACGCCCACGGAGAGTGCCCTATACTGCCCGTAGCCCGAGCCTCCCCTTACTGCCAGCCCTCCACTCAGCCCTCAGGACACTACGGCGCCCCCTGCCTTCAGAGCGGCAGGGGCCCCTGAGGGCTTCAAGACTAGAAGCCAAAGGCAAAGCCCTGGATGGTCAAATGGATCTGGGTCACCTGACCGAGGCCGGACTGTAATCAGACAGGAACACAGAGGGAGACCGTGCCACTTCTTTCCTGACCATAGAAACGGGATAAGCCATCTGAGTGCTGCGTGTGAACGCGTAGGGAAAGTTCCATAGACCTAACTCTGAGAAACGTGGCAGGGTACAAGGCAGCTCTCAACTGACGTCTTCTGTCGTGAACCCAGAAGCGTTTCCATACGTATGCGTGGAAGCGTAAGGAAAGTGCCGTATACCTCCCTCGAAGAAGCAACCTCACTTTTCCAAAACCGTCTGCCACCTAACATCCTTCTCCTTGAAGACAGGAGCATTTTGAATAGTCGTGGTGGAAGCACAAGGAACGTGCCGTGCCCGGTACTCATCTCTGAGAAACAAGTCTGTGTGAAAAGGATCTTTCAGCTAGCACATGGGGTCATGAGGTCAGTAGAGTTTCCAAATGTACGTGTGGAGGCATAAGGAGAGGGCCATATCCTTAACTCCAAGAAACAGCATTACGTAGGGAAACCGTCTTTCAAGCGAACACCTTTCCTGACCTCTATACAAGCAGTTTCCAAAGTGGCTGTGGAAGCATAACGCATGGGTTATGGACCTAACTCTGAAAACAAGGTTCTGTAGAATGCATCTCTCCACTCACGTCTTGTTTCGTGCTTAGGGAAGGGATACCTAATGCACGTGTGGAAGCCTGGGGAAAGTACCATATGCTTAAGTGTGAAAAGCAAGTCTGTGCAGAAGGCACCTTTCAGCTCCCGACTTGGTTCACGAGGATAGAAGCCATTTTAAATGTGTGTGTGGAAGCCTAAGGAAAGTGCCCTATATACTTACCCCTATGAAAATCCACTGTAGCAAACTCGTCCTTTAACTGACGGCTTTCCTGACGTTTTTCAAAAGTGTGTGTGGAAGCCCAAGGAAAAGTGGTATATGCTTCGCTCTTAGAAAGAGGCCTGCGTGGAAAGAACGCATCTTTCAACTCACAGCTTACACAAGGCTTTTCAGGGCTGTGTGCGGAAGCCTAAGGAAAAAGTGCCTACACGTAACTCTCAGGAAAAAAACAAACAAACAACGGCGAGAAAGCGTCTTTCAACGAACAACTTCTTTCCTGAAGGGAGAGAAGCATGTTCAACCGTGTGTGTGTGAATGAATAAGGAAAGTGCCATGTACTTAACTGGCAAAAGCAAGTCTGCGGATATGACAGCTTTCCACTAACATCTTCTATCCTGGAAAGAGAACCATTTCCAAAAGTGGCTGTGGAAGCCTAATGAAAGTGCCGTGCCCTGGACTCATCTCTGAGAAATAAGTCTGTGTGAAAAGGATCTTTCAGCTAGCACATGGGGTCATGAGGTCAGTAGAGTTTCCAAACGTACGTGTGGAGGCATAAGGAGAGGGCCATATCCTTAACTCCAAGAAACAGCATTACGTAGGGAAACCGTCTTTCAAGCGAACACCATTCCTGACCTCTATACAAGCAGTTTCCAAAGTGGGTGTGGAAGCATAACGCATGGGTTATGGACCTAACTCCGAAAACAAGGTTCTGTAGAATGTATCTCTCCACTCACGTATTGTGTCTTGCTTAAGGAAGGGATACCTAATGCACGTGTGGAAGCCTGGGGAAAGTACCATATGCTTAACTGTGAAAAGCAAGTCTGTGCAGAAGGCACCTTTCAGCTCCCGTCTTGTTTCACGAGGATAGAAGCCATTTCAAATGTGTGTGTGGAAGCCTAAGGAAAGTGCCCTATATACTTACCCCTATGAAAATCCACTGTAGCAAACCCATCCTTCAACTCACGGCTTTCCTGACGTTTTTCAAAAGTGTGTGTGGAAGCCCAAGGAAAAATGGGATATGCTTCGCTCTTAGAAAGAGGCCTGCGTGGAAAGAACGCATCTTTCAACTCACAGCTTACACAAGGTTTTTCAAGGCTGTGTGCGGAAGCCTAAGGAAAAAGTGCATACACGTAACTCTCAGGAAAAAAAAAAACAAACAACGGCGAGAAAGCGTCTTTCAACGAACAACTTCTTTCCTGAAGGGAGAGAAGCATGTTCAACCGTGTGTGTGTGAATGAATAAGGAAAGTGCCATGTACTTAACTGGCCAAAGCAAGTCTGTGGATACGGCAGCTTTGCACTAACATCTTCTATCCTGGAAAGAGAACCATTTCCAAAAGTGGCTGTGGAAGCATAATGAAAGTGCCGTACACTTTACTCCGAGAATCAAGGCTCTGTCGACTGGATCCGTCACCTCACATCTTGTTCCAGGAAGTTAGAGGAGTTTCCCAAGGTATCTGTGGAAGCCTAAGGAAAGTGGCCTGTACTTAAGCCCAAGACACAGCCCTTTAGAGAAACAGTCTCACAGCTAACATCTTTCCGGAAGCCACAGGCAATTTCAGAGCTGCGTGTGAAAGCTTCAGGAAGGTGCCAAATACCGAACTCTGAGAAACAAGCCCGGCTAGAATGCAAGCTCCCCTAACAAGGCGTTTCACGAAGGTAGACGCGTTCTCGCAAGTGCAGTGTGGAGGCATAAGGAAAGTGCTAAGGAACCACCCTGTGGCGACACCGGCTTTCCGCGAACATCATTTATCTGGAGAGAGAAGGATTTTCAGAAAAGTTGGCATTGACGCCCACGGAGAGTGCCCTATACTGCCCGTAGCCCGAGCCTCCCCTTACTGCCAGCCCTCCACTCAGCCCTCAGGACACTACGGCGCCCCCTGCCTTCAGAGCGGCAGGGGCCCCTGAGGGCTTCAAGACTAGAAGCCAAAGGCAAAGCCCTGGATGGTCAAATGGATCTGGGTCACCTGACCGAGGCCGGACTGTAATCAGACAGGAACACAGAGGGAGACCGTGCCACTTCTTTCCTGACCATAGAAACGGGATAAGCCATCTGAGTGCTGCGTGTGAACGCGTAGGGAAAGTTCCATAGACCTAACTCTGAGAAACGTGGCAGGGTACAAGGCAGCTCTCAACTGACGTCTTCTGTCGTGAACCCAGAAGCGTTTCCATACGTATGCGTGGAAGCGTAAGGAAAGTGCCGTATACCTCCCTCGAAGAAGCAACCTCACTTTTCCAAAACCGTCTGCCACCTAACATCCTTCTCCTTGAAGACAGGAGCATTTTGAATAGTCGTGGTGGAAGCACAAGGAACGTGCCGTGCCCGGTACTCATCTCTGAGAAACAAGTCTGTGTGAAAAGGATCTTTCAGCTAGCACATGGGGTCATGAGGTCAGTAGAGTTTCCAAATGTACGTGTGGAGGCATAAGGAGAGGGCCATATCCTTAACTCCAAGAAACAGCATTACGTAGGGAAACCGTCTTTCAAGCGAACACCTTTCCTGACCTCTATACAAGCAGTTTCCAAAGTGGCTGTGGAAGCATAACGCATGGGTTATGGACCTAACTCTGAAAACAAGGTTCTGTAGAATGCATCTCTCCACTCACGTCTTGTTTCGTGCTTAGGGAAGGGATACCTAATGCACGTGTGGAAGCCTGGGGAAAGTACCATATGCTTAAGTGTGAAAAGCAAGTCTGTGCAGAAGGCACCTTTCAGCTCCCGACTTGGTTCACGAGGATAGAAGCCATTTTAAATGTGTGTGTGGAAGCCTAAGGAAAGTGCCCTATATACTTACCCCTATGAAAATCCACTGTAGCAAACTCGTCCTTTAACTGACGGCTTTCCTGACGTTTTTCAAAAGTGTGTGTGGAAGCCCAAGGAAAAGTGGTATATGCTTCGCTCTTAGAAAGAGGCCTGCGTGGAAAGAACGCATCTTTCAACTCACAGCTTACACAAGGCTTTTCAGGGCTGTGTGCGGAAGCCTAAGGAAAAAGTGCCTACACGTAACTCTCAGGAAAAAAACAAACAAACAACGGCGAGAAAGCGTCTTTCAACGAACAACTTCTTTCCTGAAGGGAGAGAAGCATGTTCAACCGTGTGTGTGTGAATGAATAAGGAAAGTGCCATGTACTTAACTGGCAAAAGCAAGTCTGTGGATATGACAGCTTTCCACTAACATCTTCTATCCTGGAAAGAGAACCATTTCCAAAAGTGGCTGTGGAAGCCTAATGAAAGTGCCGTGCCCTGGACTCATCTCTGAGAAATAAGTCTGTGTGAAAAGGATCTTTCAGCTAGCACATGGGGTCATGAGGTCAGTAGAGTTTCCAAACGTACGTGTGGAGGCATAAGGAGAGGGCCATATCCTTAACTCCAAGAAACAGCATTACGTAGGGAAACCGTCTTTCAAGCGAACACCATTCCTGACCTCTATACAAGCAGTTTCCAAAGTGGGTGTGGAAGCATAACGCATGGGTTATGGACCTAACTCTGAAAACAAGGTTCTGTAGAATGTATCTCTCCACTCACGTATTGTGTCTTGCTTAAGGAAGGGATACCTAATGCACGTGTGGAAGCCTGGGGAAAGTACCATATGCTTAAGTGTGAAAAGCAAGTCTGTGCAGAAGGCACCTTTCAGCTCCCGTCTTGTTTCACGAGGATAGAAGCCATTTCAAATGTGTGTGTGGAAGCCTAAGGAAAGTGCCCTATATACTTACCCCTATGAAAATCCACTGTAGCAAACCCATCCTTCAACTCACGGCTTTCCTGACGTTTTTCAAAAGTGTGTGTGGAAGCCCAAGGAAAAATGGGATATGCTTCGCTCTTAGAAAGAGGCCTGCGTGGAAAGAACGCATCTTTCAACTCACAGCTTACACAAGGTTTTTCAAGGCTGTGTGCGGAAGCCTAAGGAAAAAGTGCATACACGTAACTCTCAGGAAAAAAAAAAACAAACAACGGCGAGAAAGCGTCTTTCAACGAACAACTTCTTTCCTGAAGGGAGAGAAGCATGTTCCACCGTGTGTGTGTGAATGAATAAGGAAAGTGCCATGTACTTAACTGGCCAAAGCAAGTCTGTGGATACGGCAGCTTTGCACTAACATCTTCTATCCTGGAAAGAGAACCATTTCCAAAAGTGGCTGTGGAAGCATAATGAAAGTGCCGTACACTTTACTCCGAGAATCAAGGCTCTGTCGACTGGATCCGTCACCTCACATCTTGTTCCAGGAAGTTAGAGGAGTTTCCCAAGGTATCTGTGGAAGCCTAAGGAAAGTGGCCTGTACTTAAGCCCAAGACACAGCCCTTTAGAGAAACAGTCTCACAGCTAACATCTTTCCGGAAGCCACAGGCAATTTCAGAGCTGCGTGGGAAAGCTTCAGGAAGGTGCCAAATACCGAACTCCGAGAAACAAGCCCGGCTAGAATGCAAGCTCCCCTAACAAGGCGTTTCACGAAGGTAGACGCGTTCTCGCAAGTGCAGTGTGGAGGCATAAGGAAAGTGCTAAGGAACCACCCTGTGGCGACACCGGCTTTCCGCGAACATCATTTATCTGGAGAGAGAAGGATTTTCAGAAAAGTTGGCATTGACGCCCACGGAGAGTGCCCTATACTGCCCGTAGCCCGAGCCTCCCCTTACTGCCAGCCCTCCACTCAGCCCTCAGGACACTACGGCGCCCCCTGCCTTCAGAGCGGCAGGGGCCCCTGAGGGCTTCAAGACTAGAAGCCAAAGGCATAGCCCTGGATGGTCAAATGGATCTGGGTCACCTGACCGAGGCCGGACTGTAATCAGACAGGAACACAGAGGGAGACCGTGCCACTTCCTTCCTGACCATAGAAACGGGATAAGCCATCTGAGTACTGCGTGTGAACGCGTAGGGAAAGTTCCATAGACCTAACTCTGAGAAACGTGGCGGGGTACAAGGCAGCTCTCAACTGACGTCTTCTGTCGTGAACCCAGAAGCGTTTCCATACGTATGCGTGGAAGCGTAAGGAAAGTGCCGTATACCTCCCTCGAAGAAGCAACCTCACTTTTCCAAAACCGTC
Source organism: Halichoerus grypus (assembly GCF_964656455.1). NCBI lineage: Eukaryota > Metazoa > Chordata > Mammalia > Carnivora > Phocidae > Halichoerus > Halichoerus grypus. The sequence continues at coordinate 87,836 of NW_027555011.1, read as the reverse complement.
TGCCACCTAACATCCTTCTCCTTGAAGACAGGAGCATTTTGAATAGTCGTGGTGGAAGCACAAGGAACGTGCCGTGCCCGGTACTCATCTCTGAGAAACAAGTCTGTGTGAAAAGGATCTTTCAGCTAGCACATGGGGTCATGAGGTCAGTAGAGTTTCCAAATGTACGTGTGGAGGCATAAGGAGAGGGCCATATCCTTAACTCCAAGAAACAGCATTACGTAGGGAAACCGTCTTTCAAGCGAACACCTTTCCTGACCTCTATACAAGCAGTTTCCAAAGTGGCTGTGGAAGCATAACGCATGGGTTATGGACCTAACTCTGAAAACAAGGTTCTGTAGAATGCATCTCTCCACTCACGTCTTGTTTCGTGCTTAGGGAAGGGATACCTAATGCACGTGTGGAAGCCTGGGGAAAGTACCATATGCTTAAGTGTGAAAAGCAAGTCTGTGCAGAAGGCACCTTTCAGCTCCCGACTTGGTTCACGAGGATAGAAGCCATTTTAAATGTGTGTGTGGAAGCCTAAGGAAAGTGCCCTATATACTTACCCCTATGAAAATCCACTGTAGCAAACTCGTCCTTTAACTGACGGCTTTCCTGACGTTTTTCAAAAGTGTGTGTGGAAGCCCAAGGAAAAGTGGTATATGCTTCGCTCTTAGAAAGAGGCCTGCGTGGAAAGAACGCATCTTTCAACTCACAGCTTACACAAGGCTTTTCAGGGCTGTGTGCGGAAGCCTAAGGAAAAAGTGCCTACACGTAACTCTCAGGAAAAAAACAAACAAACAACGGCGAGAAAGCGTCTTTCAACGAACAACTTCTTTCCTGAAGGGAGAGAAGCATGTTCAACCGTGTGTGTGTGAATGAATAAGGAAAGTGCCATGTACTTAACTGGCAAAAGCAAGTCTGCGGATATGACAGCTTTCCACTAACATCTTCTATCCTGGAAAGAGAACCATTTCCAAAAGTGGCTGTGGAAGCCTAATGAAAGTGCCGTGCCCTGGACTCATCTCTGAGAAATAAGTCTGTGTGAAAAGGATCTTTCAGCTAGCACATGGGGTCATGAGGTCAGTAGAGTTTCCAAACGTACGTGTGGAGGCATAAGGAGAGGGCCATATCCTTAACTCCAAGAAACAGCATTACGTAGGGAAACCGTCTTTCAAGCGAACACCATTCCTGACCTCTATACAAGCAGTTTCCAAAGTGGGTGTGGAAGCATAACACATGGGTTATGGACCTAACTCCGAAAACAAGGTTCTGTAGAATGTATCTCTCCACTCACGTATTGTGTCTTGCTTAAGGAAGGGATACCTAATGCACGTGTGGAAGCCTGGGGAAAGTACCATATGCTTAAGTGTGAAAAGCAAGTCTGTGCAGAAGGCACCTTTCAGCTCCCGTCTTGTTTCACGAGGATAGAAGCCATTTCAAATGTGTGTGTGGAAGCCTAAGGAAAGTGCCCTATATACTTACCCCTATGAAAATCCACTGTAGCAAACCCATCCTTCAACTCACGGCTTTCCTGACGTTTTTCAAAAGTGTGTGTGGAAGCCCAAGGAAAAATGGGATATGCTTCGCTCTTAGAAAGAGGCCTGCGTGGAAAGAACGCATCTTTCAACTCACAGCTTACACAAGGTTTTTCAAGGCTGTGTGCGGAAGCCTAAGGAAAAAGTGCATACACGTAACTCTCAGGAAAAAAAAAAACAAACAACGGCGAGAAAGCGTCTTTCAACGAACAACTTCTTTCCTGAAGGGAGAGAAGCATGTTCCACCGTGTGTGTGTGAATGAATAAGGAAAGTGCCATGTACTTAACTGGCCAAAGCAAGTCTGTGGATACGGCAGCTTTGCACTAACATCTTCTATCCTGGAAAGAGAACCATTTCCAAAAGTGGCTGTGGAAGCATAATGAAAGTGCCGTACACTTTACTCCGAGAATCAAGGCTCTGTCGACTGGATCCGTCACCTCACATCTTGTTCCAGGAAGTTAGAGGAGTTTCCCAAGGTATCTGTGGAAGCCTAAGGAAAGTGGCCTGTACTTAAGCCCAAGACACAGCCCTTTAGAGAAACAGTCTCACAGCTAACATCTTTCCGGAAGCCACAGGCAATTTCAGAGCTGCGTGGGAAAGCTTCAGGAAGGTGCCAAATACCGAACTCCGAGAAACAAGCCCGGCTAGAATGCAAGCTCCCCTAACAAGGCGTTTCACGAAGGTAGACGCGTTCTCGCAAGTGCAGTGTGGAGGCATAAGGAAAGTGCTAAGGAACCACCCTGTGGCGACACCGGCTTTCCGCGAACATCATTTATCTGGAGAGAGAAGGATTTTCAGAAAAGTTGGCATTGACGCCCACGGAGAGTGCCCTATACTGCCCGTAGCCCGAGCCTCCCCTTACTGCCAGCCCTCCACTCAGCCCTCAGGACACTACGGCGCCCCCTGCCTTCAGAGCGGCAGGGGCCCCTGAGGGCTTCAAGACTAGAAGCCAAAGGCATAGCCCTGGATGGTCAAATGGATCTGGGTCACCTGACCGAGGCCGGACTGTAATCAGACAGGAACACAGAGGGAGACCGTGCCACTTCCTTCCTGACCATAGAAACGGGATAAGCCATCTGAGTACTGCGTGTGAACGCGTAGGGAAAGTTCCATAGACCTAACTCTGAGAAACGTGGCGGGGTACAAGGCAGCTCTCAACTGACGTCTTCTGTCGTGAACCCAGAAGCGTTTCCATACGTATGCGTGGAAGCGTAAGGAAAGTGCCGTATACCTCCCTCGAAGAAGCAACCTCACTTTTCCAAAACCGTCTGCCACCTAACATCCTTCTCCTTGAAGACAGGAGCATTTTGAATAGTCGTGGTGGAAGCACAAGGAACGTGCCGTGCCCGGTACTCATCTCTGAGAAACAAGTCTGTGTGAAAAGGATCTTTCAGCTAGCACATGGGGTCATGAGGTCAGTAGAGTTTCCAAATGTACGTGTGGAGGCATAAGGAGAGGGCCATATCCTTAACTCCAAGAAACAGCATTACGTAGGGAAACCGTCTTTCAAGCGAACACCTTTCCTGACCTCTATACAAGCAGTTTCCAAAGTGGCTGTGGAAGCATAACGCATGGGTTATGGACCTAACTCTGAAAACAAGGTTCTGTAGAATGCATCTCTCCACTCACGTCTTGTTTCGTGCTTAGGGAAGGGATACCTAATGCACGTGTGGAAGCCTGGGGAAAGTACCATATGCTTAAGTGTGAAAAGCAAGTCTGTGCAGAAGGCACCTTTCAGCTCCCGACTTGGTTCACGAGGATAGAAGCCATTTTAAATGTGTGTGTGGAAGCCTAAGGAAAGTGCCCTATATACTTACCCCTATGAAAATCCACTGTAGCAAACTCGTCCTTTAACTGACGGCTTTCCTGACGTTTTTCAAAAGTGTGTGTGGAAGCCCAAGGAAAAGTGGTATATGCTTCGCTCTTAGAAAGAGGCCTGCGTGGAAAGAACGCATCTTTCAACTCACAGCTTACACAAGGCTTTTCAGGGCTGTGTGCGGAAGCCTAAGGAAAAAGTGCCTACACGTAACTCTCAGGAAAAAAACAAACAAACAACGGCGAGAAAGCGTCTTTCAACGAACAACTTCTTTCCTGAAGGGAGAGAAGCATGTTCAACCGTGTGTGTGTGAATGAATAAGGAAAGTGCCATGTACTTAACTGGCAAAAGCAAGTCTGCGGATATGACAGCTTTCCACTAACATCTTCTATCCTGGAAAGAGAACCATTTCCAAAAGTGGCTGTGGAAGCCTAATGAAAGTGCCGTGCCCTGGACTCATCTCTGAGAAATAAGTCTGTGTGAAAAGGATCTTTCAGCTAGCACATGGGGTCATGAGGTCAGTAGAGTTTCCAAACGTACGTGTGGAGGCATAAGGAGAGGGCCATATCCTTAACTCCAAGAAACAGCATTACGTAGGGAAACCGTCTTTCAAGCGAACACCATTCCTGACCTCTATACAAGCAGTTTCCAAAGTGGGTGTGGAAGCATAACACATGGGTTATGGACCTAACTCCGAAAACAAGGTTCTGTAGAATGTATCTCTCCACTCACGTATTGTGTCTTGCTTAAGGAAGGGATACCTAATGCACGTGTGGAAGCCTGGGGAAAGTACCATATGCTTAAGTGTGAAAAGCAAGTCTGTGCAGAAGGCACCTTTCAGCTCCCGTCTTGTTTCACGAGGATAGAAGCCATTTCAAATGTGTGTGTGGAAGCCTAAGGAAAGTGCCCTATATACTTACCCCTATGAAAATCCACTGTAGCAAACCCATCCTTCAACTCACGGCTTTCCTGACGTTTTTCAAAAGTGTGTGTGGAAGCCCAAGGAAAAATGGGATATGCTTCGCTCTTAGAAAGAGGCCTGCGTGGAAAGAACGCATCTTTCAACTCACAGCTTACACAAGGTTTTTCAAGGCTGTGTGCGGAAGCCTAAGGAAAAAGTGCATACACGTAACTCTCAGGAAAAAAAAAAACAAACAACGGCGAGAAAGCGTCTTTCAACGAACAACTTCTTTCCTGAAGGGAGAGAAGCATGTTCAACCGTGTGTGTGTGAATGAATAAGGAAAGTGCCATGTACTTAACTGGCCAAAGCAAGTCTGTGGATACGGCAGCTTTCCACTAACATCTTCTATCCTGGAAAGAGAACCATTTCCAAAAGTGGCTGTGGAAGCATAATGAAAGTGCCGTACACTTTACTCCGAGAATCAAGGCTCTGTCGACTGGATCCGTCACCTCACATCTTGTTCCAGGAAGTTAGAGGAGTTTCCCAAGGTATCTGTGGAAGCCTAAGGAAAGTGGCCTGTACTTAAGCCCAAGACACAGCCCTTTAGAGAAACAGTCTCACAGCTAACATCTTTCCGGAAGCCACAGGCAATTTCAGAGCTGCGTGGGAAAGCTTCAGGAAGGTGCCAAATACCGAACTCCGAGAAACAAGCCCGGCTAGAATGCAAGCTCCCCTAACAAGGCGTTTCACGAAGGTAGACGCGTTCTCGCAAGTGCAGTGTGGAGGCATAAGGAAAGTGCTAAGGAACCACCCTGTGGCGACACCGGCTTTCCGCGAACATCATTTATCTGGAGAGAGAAGGATTTTCAGAAAAGTTGGCATTGACGCCCACGGAGAGTGCCCTATACTGCCCGTAGCCCGAGCCTCCCCTTACTGCCAGCCCTCCACTCAGCCCTCAGGACACTACGGCGCCCCCTGCCTTCAGAGCGGCAGGGGCCCCTGAGGGCTTCAAGACTAGAAGCCAAAGGCAAAGCCCTGGATGGTCAAATGGATCTGGGTCACCTGACCGAGGCCGGACTGTAATCAGACAGGAACACAGAGGGAGACCGTGCCACTTCTTTCCTGACCATAGAAACGGGATAAGCCATCTGAGTGCTGCGTGTGAACGCGTAGGGAAAGTTCCATAGATCTAACTCTGAGAAACGTGGCAGGGTACAAGGCAGCTCTCAACTGACGTCTTCTGTCGTGAACCCAGAAGCGTTTCCATACGTATGCGTGGAAGCGTAAGGAAAGTGCCGTATACCTCCCTCGAAGAAGCAACCTCACTTTTCCAAAACCGTCTGCCACCTAACATCCTTCTCCTTGAAGACAGGAGCATTTTGAATAGTCGTGGTGGAAGCACAAGGAACGTGCCGTGCCCGGTACTCATCTCTGAGAAACAAGTCTGTGTGAAAAGGATCTTTCAGCTAGCACATGGGGTCATGAGGTCAGTAGACTTTCCAAATGTACGTGTGGAGGCATAAGGAGAGGGCCATATCCTTAACTCCAAGAAACAGCATTACGTAGGGAAACCGTCTTTCAAGCGAACACCTTTCCTGACCTCTATACAAGCAGTTTCCAAAGTGGCTGTGGAAGCATAACGCATGGGTTATGGACCTAACTCTGAAAACAAGGTTCTGTAGAATGCATCTCTCCACTCACGTCTTGTTTCGTGCTTAGGGAAGGGATACCTAATGCACGTGTGGAAGCCTGGGGAAAGTACCATATGCTTAAGTGTGAAAAGCAAGTCTGTGCAGAAGGCACCTTTCAGCTCCCGACTTGGTTCACGAGGATAGAAGCCATTTTAAATGTGTGTGTGGAAGCCTAAGGAAAGTGCCCTATATACTTACCCCTATGAAAATCCACTGTAGCAAACTCGTCCTTTAACTGACGGCTTTCCTGACGTTTTTCAAAAGTGTGTGTGGAAGCCCAAGGAAAAGTGGTATATGCTTCGCTCTTAGAAAGAGGCCTGCGTGGAAAGAACGCATCTTTCAACTCACAGCTTATACAAGGCTTTTCAGGGCTGTGTGCGGAAGCCTAAGGAAAAAGTGCCTACACGTAACTCTCAGGAAAAAAACAAACAAACAACGGCGAGAAAGCGTCTTTCAACGAACAACTTCTTTCCTGAAGGGAGAAAAGCATGTTCAACCGTGTGTGTGTGAATGAATAAGGAAAGTGCCATGTACTTAACTGGCAAAAGCAAGTCTGCGGATATGACAGCTTTCCACTAACATCTTCTATCCTGGAAAGAGAACCATTTCCAAAAGTGGCTGTGGAAGCCTAATGAAAGTGCCGTGCCCTGGACTCATCTCTGAGAAATAAGTCTGTGTGAAAAGGATCTTTCAGCTAGCACATGGGGTCATGAGGTCAGTAGAGTTTCCAAACGTACGTGTGGAGGCATAAGGAGAGGGCCATATCCTTAACTCCAAGAAACAGCATTACGTAGGGAAACCGTCTTTCAAGCGAACACCATTCCTGACCTCTATACAAGCAGTTTCCAAAGTGGGTGTGGAAGCATAACGCATGGGTTATGGACCTAACTCTGAAAACAAGGTTCTGTAGAATGTATCTCTCCACTCACGTATTGTGTCTTGCTTAAGGAAGGGATACCTAATGCACGTGTGGAAGCCTGGGGAAAGTACCATATGCTTAAGTGTGAAAAGCAAGTCTGTGCAGAAGGCACCTTTCAGCTCCCGTCTTGTTTCACGAGGATAGAAGCCATTTCAAATGTGTGTGTGGAAGCCTAAGGAAAGTGCCCTATATACTTACCCCTATGAAAATCCACTGTAACAAACCCATCCTTCAACTCACGGCTTTCCTGACGTTTTTCAAAAGTGTGTGTGGAAGCCCAAGGAAAAATGGGATATGCTTCGCTCTTAGAAAGAGGCCTGCGTGGAAAGAACGCATCTTTCAACTCACAGCTTACACAAGGTTTTTCAAGGCTGTGTGCGCAAGCCTAAGGAAAAAGTGCATACACGTAACTCTCAGGAAAAAAAAAAACAAACAACGGCGAGAAAGCGTCTTTCAACGAACAACTTCTTTCCTGAAGGGAGAGAAGCATGTTCAACCGTGTGTGTGTGAATGAATAAGGAAAGTGCCATGTACTTAACTGGCCAAAGCAAGTCTGTGGATACGGCAGCTTTCCACTAACATCTTCTATCCTGGAAAGAGAACCATTTCCAAAAGTGGCTGTGGAAGCATAATGAAAGTGCCGTACACTTTACTCCGAGAATCAAGGCTCTGTCGACTGGATCCGTCACCTCACATCTTGTTCCAGGAAGTTAGAGGAGTTTCCCAAGGTATCTGTGGAAGCCTAAGGAAAGTGGCCTGTACTTAAGCCCAAGACACAGCCCTTTAGAGAAACAGTCTCACAGCTAACATCTTTCCGGAAGCCACAGGCAATTTCAGAGCTGCGTGGGAAAGCTTCAGGAAGGTGCCAAATACCGAACTCCGAGAAACAAGCCCGGCTAGAATGCAAGCTCCCCTAACAAGGCGTTTCACGAAGGTAGACGCGTTCTCGCAAGTGCAGTGTGGAGGCATAAGGAAAGTGCTAAGGAACCACCCTGTGGCGACACCGGCTTTCCGCGAACATCATTTATCTGGAGAGAGAAGGATTTTCAGAAAAGTTGGCATTGACGCCCACGGAGAGTGCCCTATACTGCCCGTAGCCCGAGCCTCCCCTTACTGCCAGCCCTCCACTCAGCCCTCAGGACACTACGGCGCCCCCTGCCTTCAGAGCGGCAGGGGCCCCTGAGGGCTTCAAGACTAGAAGCCAAAGGCATAGCCCTGGATGGTCAAATGGATCTGGGTCACCTGACCGAGGCCGGACTGTAATCAGACAGGAACACAGAGGGAGACCGTGCCACTTCCTTCCTGACCATAGAAACGGGATAAGCCATCTGAGTACTGCGTGTGAACGCGTAGGGAAAGTTCCATAGACCTAACTCTGAGAAACGTGGCGGGGTACAAGGCAGCTCTCAACTGACGTCTTCTGTCGTGAACCCAGAAGCGTTTCCATACGTATGCGTGGAAGCGTAAGGAAAGTGCCGTATACCTCCCTCGAAGAAGCAACCTCACTTTTCCAAAACCGTCTGCCACCTAACATCCTTCTCCTTGAAGACAGGAGCATTTTGAATAGTCGTGGTGGAAGCACAAGGAACGTGCCGTGCCCGGTACTCATCTCTGAGAAACAAGTCTGTGTGAAAAGGATCTTTCAGCTAGCACATGGGGTCATGAGGTCAGTAGAGTTTCCAAATGTACGTGTGGAGGCATAAGGAGAGGGCCATATCCTTAACTCCAAGAAACAGCATTACGTAGGGAAACCGTCTTTCAAGCGAACACCTTTCCTGACCTCTATACAAGCAGTTTCCAAAGTGGCTGTGGAAGCATAACGCATGGGTTATGGACCTAACTCTGAAAACAAGGTTCTGTAGAATGCATCTCTCCACTCACGTCTTGTTTCGTGCTTAGGGAAGGGATACCTAATGCACGTGTGGAAGCCTGGGGAAAGTACCATATGCTTAAGTGTGAAAAGCAAGTCTGTGCAGAAGGCACCTTTCAGCTCCCGACTTGGTTCACGAGGATAGAAGCCATTTTAAATGTGTGTGTGGAAGCCTAAGGAAAGTGCCCTATATACTTACCCCTATGAAAATCCACTGTAGCAAACTCGTCCTTTAACTGACGGCTTTCCTGACGTTTTTCAAAAGTGTGTGTGGAAGCCCAAGGAAAAGTGGTATATGCTTCGCTCTTAGAAAGAGGCCTGCATGGAAAGAACGCATCTTTCAACTCACAGCTTACACAAGGCTTTTCAGGGCTGTGTGCGGAAGCCTAAGGAAAAAGTGCCTACACGTAACTCTCAGGAAAAAAACAAACAAACAACGGCGAGAAAGCGTCTTTCAACGAACAACTTCTTTCCTGAAGGGAGAGAAGCATGTTCAACCGTGTGTGTGTGAATGAATAAGGAAAGTGCCATGTACTTAACTGGCAAAAGCAAGTCTGCGGATATGACAGCTTTCCACTAACATCTTCTATCCTGGAAAGAGAACCATTTCCAAAAGTGGCTGTGGAAGCCTAATGAAAGTGCCGTGCCCTGGACTCATCTCTGAGAAATAAGTCTGTGTGAAAAGGATCTTTCAGCTAGCACATGGGGTCATGAGGTCAGTAGAGTTTCCAAACGTACGTGTGGAGGCATAAGGAGAGGGCCATATCCTTAACTCCAAGAAACAGCATTACGTAGGGAAACCGTCTTTCAAGCGAACACCTTTCCTGACCTCTATACAAGCAGTTTCCAAAGTGGGTGTGGAAGCATAACGCATGGGTTATGGACCTAACTCCGAAAACAAGGTTCTGTAGAATGTACCTCTCCACTCACGTATTGTGTCTTGCTTAAGGAAGGGATACCTAATGCACGTGTGGAAGCCTGGGGAAAGTACCATATGCTTAAGTGTGAAAAGCAAGTCTGTGCAGAAGGCACCTTTCAGCTCCCGACTTGGTTCACGAGGATAGAAGCCATTTTAAATGTGTGTGTGGAAGCCTAAGGAAAGTGCCCTATATACTTACCCCTATGAAAATCCACTGTAGCAAACTCGTCCTTTAACTGACGGCTTTCCTGACGTTTTTCAAAAGTGTGTGTGGAAGCCCAAGGAAAAGTGGTATATGCTTCGCTCTTAGAAAGAGGCCTGCGTGGAAAGAACGCATCTTTCAACTCACAGCTTACACAAGGCTTTTCAGGGCTGTGTGCGGAAGCCTAAGGAAAAAGTGCCTACACGTAACTCTCAGGAAAAAAACAAACAAACAACGGCGAGAAAGCGTCTTTCAACGAACAACTTCTTTCCTGAAGGGAGAGAAGCATGTTCAACCGTGTGTGTGTGAATGAATAAGGAAAGTGCCATGTACTTAACTGGCCAAAGCAAGTCTGTGGATACGGCAGCTTTCCACTAACATCTTCTATCCTGGAAAGAGAACCATTTCCAAAAGTGGCTGTGGAAGCATAATGAAAGTGCCGTACACTTTACTCCGAGAATCAAGGCTCTGTCGACTGGATCCGTCACCTCACATCTTGTTCCAGGAAGTTAGAGGAGTTTCCCAAGGTATCTGTGGAAGCCTAAGGAAAGTGGCCTGTACTTAAGCCCAAGACACAGCCCTTTAGAGAAACAGTCTCACAGCTAACATCTTTCCGGAAGCCACAGGCAATTTCAGAGCTGCGTGGGAAAGCTTCAGGAAGGTGCCAAATACCGAACTCCGAGAAACAAGCCCGGCTAGAATGCAAGCTCCCCTAACAAGGCGTTTCACGAAGGTAAGACGCGTTCTCGCAAGTGCAGTGTGGAGGCATAAGGAAAGTGCTAAGGAACCACCCTGTGGCGACACCGGCTTTCCGCGAACATCATTTATCTGGAGAGAGAAGGATTTTCAGAAAAGTTGGCATTGACGCCCACGGAGAGTGCCCTATACTGCCCGTAGCCCGAGCCTCCCCTTACTGCCAGCCCTCCACTCAGCCCTCAGGACACTACGGCGCCCCCTGCCTTCAGAGCGGCAGGGGCCCCTGAGGGCTTCAAGACTAGAAGCCAAAGGCAAAGCCCTGGATGGTCAAATGGATCTGGGTCACCTGACCGAGGCCGGACTGTAATCAGACAGGAACACAGAGGGAGACCGTGCCACTTCTTTCCTGACCATAGAAACGGGATAAGCCATCTGAGTACTGCGTGTGAACGCGTAGGGAAAGTTCCATAGACCTAACTCTGAGAAACGTGGCGGGGTACAAGGCAGCTCTCAACTGACGTCTTCTGTCGTGAACCCAGAAGCGTTTCCATACGTATGCGTGGAAGCGTAAGGAAAGTGCCGTATACCTCCCTCGAAGAAGCAACCTCACTTTTCCAAAACCGTCTGCCACCTAACATCCTTCTCCTTGAAGACAGGAGCATTTTGAATAGTCGTGGTGGAATCACAAGGAACGTGCCGTGCCCGGTACTCATCTCTGAGAAACAAGTCTGTGTGAAAAGGATCTTTCAGCTAGCACATGGGGTCATGAGGTCAGTAGAGTTTCCAAATGTACGTGTGGAGGCATAAGGAGAGGGCCATATCCTTAACTCCAAGAAACAGCATTACGTAGGGAAACCGTCTTTCAAGCGAACACCTTTCCTGACCTCTATACAAGCAGTTTCCAAAGTGGCTGTGGAAGCATAACGCATGGGTTATGGACCTAACTCTGAAAACAAGGTTCTGTAGAATGCATCTCTCCACTCACGTCTTGTTTCGTGCTTAGGGAAGGGATACCTAATGCACGTGTGGAAGCCTGGGGAAAGTACCATATGCTTAAGTGTGAAAAGCAAGTCTGTGCAGAAGGCACCTTTCAGCTCCCGACTTGGTTCACGAGGATAGAAGCCATTTTAAATGTGTGTGTGGAAGCCTAAGGAAAGTGCCCTATATACTTACCCCTATGAAAATCCACTGTAGCAAACTCGTCCTTTAACTGACGGCTTTCCTGACGTTTTTCAAAAGTGTGTGTGGAAGCCCAAGGAAAAGTGGTATATGCTTCGCTCTTAGAAAGAGGCCTGCGTGGAAAGAACGCATCTTTCAACTCACAGCTTCCACAAGGCTTTTCAGGGCTGTGTGCGGAAGCCTAAGGAAAAAGTGCATACACGTAACTCTCAGGAAAAAAACAAACAAACAACGGCGAGAAAGCGTCTTTCAACGAACAACTTCTTTCCTGAAGGGAGAGAAGCATGTTCAACCGTGTGTGTGTGAATGAATAAGGAAAGTGCCATGTACTTAACTGGCAAAAGCAAGTCTGCGGATATGACAGCTTTCCACTAACATCTTCTATCCTGGAAAGAGAACCATTTCCAAAAGTGGCTGTGGAAGCCTAATGAAAGTGCCGTGCCCTGGACTCATCTCTGAGAAATAAGTCTGTGTGAAAAGGATCTTTCAGCTAGCACATGGGGTCATGAGGTCAGTAGAGATTCCAAACGTACGTGTGGAGGCATAAGGAGAGGGCCATATCCTTAACTCCAAGAAACAGCATTACGTAGGGAAACCGTCTTTCAAGCGAACACCATTCCTGACCTCTATACAAGCAGTTTCCAAAGTGGGTGTGGAAGCATAACGCATGGGTTATGGACCTAACTCTGAAAACAAGGTTCTGTAGAATGTATCTCTCCACTCACGTATTGTTTCTTGCTTAAGGAAGGGATACCTAATGCACGTGTGGAAGCCTGGGGAAAGTACCATATGCTTAAGTGTGAAAAGCAAGTCTGTGCAGAAGGCACCTTTCAGCTCCCGTCTTGTTTCACGAGGATAGAAGCCATTTCAAATGTGTGTGTGGAAGCCTAAGGAAAGTGCCCTATATACTTACCCCTATGAAAATCCACTGTAGCAAACCCATCCTTCAACTCACGGCTTTCCTGACGTTTTTCAAAAGTGTGTGTGGAAGCCCAAGGAAAAATGGGATATGCTTCGCTCTTAGAAAGAGGCCTGCGTGGAAAGAACGCATCTTTCAACTCACAGCTTACACAAGGTTTTTCAAGGCTGTGTGCGGAAGCCTAAGGAAAAAGTGCATACACGTAACTCTCAGGAAAAAAAAAAACAAACAACGGCGAGAAAGCGTCTTTCAACGAACAACTTCTTTCCTGAAGGGAGAGAAGCATGTTCAACCGTGTGTGTGTGAATGAATAAGGAAAGTGCCATGTACTTAACTGGCCAAAGCAAGTCTGTGGATACGGCAGCTTTCCACTAACATCTTCTATCCTGGAAAGAGAACCATTTCCAAAAGTGGCTGTGGAAGCATAATGAAAGTGCCGTACACTTTACTCCGAGAATCAAGGCTCTGTCGACTGGATCCGTCACCTCACATCTTGTTCCAGGAAGTTAGAGGAGTTTCCCAAGGTATCTGTGGAAGCCTAAGGAAAGTGGCCTGTACTTAAGCCCAAGACACAGCCCTTTAGAGAAACAGTCTCACAGCTAACATCTTTCCGGAAGCCACAGGCAATTTCAGAGCTGCGTGGGAAAGCTTCAGGAAGGTGCCAAATACCGAACTCCGAGAAACAAGCCCGGCTAGAATGCAAGCTCCCCTAACAAGGCGTTTCACGAAGGTAAGACGCGTTCTCGCAAGTGCAGTGTGGAGGCATAAGGAAAGTGCTAAGGAACCACCCTGTGGCGACACCGGCTTTCCGCGAACATCATTTATCTGGAGAGAGAAGGATTTTCAGAAAAGTTGGCATTGACGCCCACGGAGAGTGCCCTATACTGCCCGTAGCCCGAGCCTCCCCTTACTGCCAGCCCTCCACTCAGCCCTCAGGACACTACGGCGCCCCCTGCCTTCAGAGCGGCAGGGGCCCCTGAGGGCTTCAAGACTAGAAGCCAAAGGCAAAGCCCTGGATGGTCAAATGGATCTGGGTCACCTGACCGAGGCCGGACTGTAATCAGACAGGAACACAGAGGGAGACCGTGCCACTTCTTTCCTGACCATAGAAACGGGATAAGCCATCTGAGTACTGCGTGTGAACGCGTAGGGAAAGTTCCATAGACCTAACTCTGAGAAACGTGGCGGGGTACAAGGCAGCTCTCAACTGACGTCTTCTGTCGTGAACCCAGAAGCGTTTCCATACGTATGCGTGGAAGCGTAAGGAAAGTGCCGTATACCTCCCTCGAAGAAGCAACCTCACTTTTCCAAAACCGTCTGCCACCTAACATCCTTCTCCTTGAAGACAGGAGCATTTTGAATAGTCGTGGTGGAATCACAAGGAACGTGCTGTGCCCGGTACTCATCTCTGAGAAACAAGTCTGTGTGAAAAGGATCTTTCAGCTAGCACATGGGGTCATGAGGTCAGTAGAGTTTCCAAATGTACGTGTGGAGGCATAAGGAGAGGGCCATATCCTTAACTCCAAGAAACAGCATTACGTAGGGAAACCGTCTTTCAAGCGAACACCTTTCCTGACCTCTATACAAGCAGTTTCCAAAGTGGCTGTGGAAGCATAACGCATGGGTTATGGACCTAACTCTGAAAACAAGGTTCTGTAGAATGCATCTCTCCACTCACGTCTTGTTTCGTGCTTAGGGAAGGGATACCTAATGCACGTGTGGAAGCCTGGGGAAAGTACCATATGCTTAAGTGTGAAAAGCAAGTCTGTGCAGAAGGCACCTTTCAGCTCCCGACTTGGTTCACGAGGATAGAAGCCATTTTAAATGTGTGTGTGGAAGCCTAAGGAAAGTGCCCTATATACTTACCCCTATGAAAATCCACTGTAGCAAACTCGTCCTTTAACTGACGGCTTTCCTGACGTTTTTCAAAAGTGTGTGTGGAAGCCCAAGGAAAAGTGGTATATGCTTCGCTCTTAGAAAGAGGCCTGCGTGGAAAGAACGCATCTTTCAACTCACAGCTTCCACAAGGCTTTTCAGGGCTGTGTGCGGAAGCCTAAGGAAAAAGTGCATACACGTAACTCTCAGGAAAAAAACAAACAAACAACGGCGAGAAAGCGTCTTTCAACGAACAACTTCTTTCCTGAAGGGAGAGAAGCATGTTCAACCGTGTGTGTGTGAATGAATAAGGAAAGTGCCATGTACTTAACTGGCAAAAGCAAGTCTGCGGATATGACAGCTTTCCACTAACATCTTCTATCCTGGAAAGAGAACCATTTCCAAAAGTGGCTGTGGAAGCCTAATGAAAGTGCCGTGCCCTGGACTCATCTCTGAGAAATAAGTCTGTGTGAAAAGGATCTTTCAGCTAGCACATGGGGTCATGAGGTCAGTAGAGTTTCCAAACGTACGTGTGGAGGCATAAGGAGAGGGCCATATCCTTAACTCCAAGAAACAGCATTACGTAGGGAAACCGTCTTTCAAGCGAACACCATTCCTGACCTCTATACAAGCAGTTTCCAAAGTGGGTGTGGAAGCATAACGCATGGGTTATGGACCTAACTCTGAAAACAAGGTTCTGTAGAATGTATCTCTCCACTCACGTATTGTTTCTTGCTTAAGGAAGGGATACCTAATGCACGTGTGGAAGCCTGGGGAAAGTACCATATGCTTAAGTGTGAAAAGCAAGTCTGTGCAGAAGGCACCTTTCAGCTCCCGTCTTGTTTCACGAGGATAGAAGCCATTTCAAATGTGTGTGTGGAAGCCTAAGGAAAGTGCCCTATATACTTACCCCTATGAAAATCCACTGTAGCAAACCCATCCTTCAACTCACGGCTTTCCTGACGTTTTTCAAAAGTGTGTGTGGAAGCCCAAGGAAAAATGGGATATGCTTCGCTCTTAGAAAGAGGCCTGCGTGGAAAGAACGCATCTTTCAACTCACAGCTTACACAAGGTTTTTCAAGGCTGTGTGCGGAAGCCTAAGGAAAAAGTGCATACAAGTAACTCTCAGGAAAAGAAAAAAAACAAACAACGGCGAGAAAGCGTCTTTCAACGAACAACTTCTTTCCTGAAGGGAGAGAAGCATGTTCAACCGTGTGTGTGTGAATGAATAAGGAAAGTGCCATGTACTTAACTGGCCAAAGCAAGTCTGTGGATACGGCAGCTTTCCACTAACATCTTCTATCCTGGAAAGAGAACCATTTCCAAAAGTGGCTGTGGAAGCATAATGAAAGTGCCGTACACTTTACTCCGAGAATCAAGGCTCTGTCGACTGGATCCGTCACCTCACATCTTGTTCCAGGAAGTTAGAGGAGTTTCCCAAGGTATCTGTGGAAGCCTAAGGAAAGTGGCCTGTACTTAAGCCCAAGACACAGCCCTTTAGAGAAACAGTCTCACAGCTAACATCTTTCCGGAAGCCACAGGCAATTTCAGAGCTGCGTGGGAAAGCTTCAGGAAGGTGCCAAATACCGAACTCCGAGAAACAAGCCCGGCTAGAATGCAAGCTCCCCTAACAAGGCGTTTCACGAAGGTAAGACGCGTTCTCGCAAGTGCAGTGTGGAGGCATAAGGAAAGTGCTAAGGAACCACCCTGTGGCGACACCGGCTTTCCGCGAACATCATTTATCTGGAGAGAGAAGGATTTTCAGAAAAGTTGGCATTGACGCCCACGGAGAGTGCCCTATACTGCCCGTAGCCCGAGCCTCCCCTTACTGCCAGCCCTCCACTCAGCCCTCAGGACACTATGGCGCCCCCTGCCTTCAGAGCGGCAGGGGCCCCTGAGGGCTTCAAGACTAGAAGCCAAAGGCAAAGCCCTGGATGGTCAAATGGATCTGGGTCACCTGACCGAGGCCGGACTGTAATCAGACAGGAACACAGAGGGAGACCGTGCCACTTCTTTCCTGACCATAGAAACGGGATAAGCCATCTGAGTACTGCGTGTGAACGCGTAGGGAAAGTTCCATAGACCTAACTCTGAGAAACGTGGCGGGGTACAAGGCAGCTCTCAACTGACGTCTTCTGTCGTGAACCCAGAAGCGTTTCCATACGTATGCGTGGAAGCGTAAGGAAAGTGCCGTATACCTCCCTCGAAGAAGCAACCTCACTTTTCCAAAACCGTCTGCCACCTAACATCCTTCTCCTTGAAGACAGGAGCATTTTGAATAGTCGTGGTGGAATCACAAGGAACGTGCTGTGCCCGGTACTCATCTCTGAGAAACAAGTCTGTGTGAAAAGGATCTTTCAGCTAGCACATGGGGTCATGAGGTCAGTAGAGTTTCCAAATGTACGTGTGGAGGCATAAGGAGAGGGCCATATCCTTAACTCCAAGAAACAGCATTACGTAGGGAAACCGTCTTTCAAGCGAACACCTTTCCTGACCTCTATACAAGCAGTTTCCAAAGTGGCTGTGGAAGCATAACGCATGGGTTATGGACCTAACTCTGAAAACAAGGTTCTGTAGAATGCATCTCTCCACTCACGTCTTGTTTCGTGCTTAGGGAAGGGATACCTAATGCACGTGTGGAAGCCTGGGGAAAGTACCATATGCTTAAGTGTGAAAAGCAAGTCTGTGCAGAAGGCACCTTTCAGCTCCCGACTTGGTTCACGAGGATAGAAGCCATTTTAAATGTGTGTGTGGAAGCCTAAGGAAAGTGCCCTATATACTTACCCCTATGAAAATCCACTGTAGCAAACTCGTCCTTTAACTGACGGCTTTCCTGACGTTTTTCAAAAGTGTGTGTGGAAGCCCAAGGAAAAATGGGATATGCTTCGCTCTTAGAGGCCTGCGTGGAAAGAACGCATCTTTCAACTCACAGCTTACACAAGGCTTTTCAAGGCTGTGTGCGGAAGCCTAAGGAAAAAGTGCATACACGTAACTCTCAGGAAAAAAAAAAACAAACAACGGCGAGAAAGCGTCTTTCAACGAACAACTTCTTTCCTGAAGGGAGAGAAGCATGTTCAACCGTGTGTGTGTGAATGAATAAGGAAAGTGCCATGTACTTAACTGGCCAAAGCAAGTCTGTGGATACGGCAGCTTTCCACTAACATCTTCTATCCTGGAAAGAGAACCATTTCCAAAAGTGGCTGTGGAAGCATAATGAAAGTGCCGTACACTTTACTCCGAGAATCAAGGCTCTGTCGACTGGATCCGTCACCTCACATCTTGTTCCAGGAAGTTAGAGGAGTTTCCCAAGGTATCTGTGGAAGCCTAAGGAAAGTGGCCTGTACTTAAGCCCAAGACACAGCCCTTTAGAGAAACAGTCTCACAGCTAACATCTTTCCGGAAGCCACAGGCAATTTCAGAGCTGCGTGTGAAAGCTTCAGGAAGGTGCCAAATACCGAACTCCGAGAAACAAGCCCGGCTAGAATGCAAGCTCCCTTAACAAGGCGTTTCACGAAGGTAGACGCGTTCTCGCAAGTGCAGTGTGGAGGCATAAGGAAAGTGCTAAGGAACCACCCTGTGGCGACACCGGCTTTCAGCGAACATCATTTATCTGGAGAGAGAAGGATTTTCAGAAAAGTTGGCATTGACGCCCACGGAGTGTGCCCTATACTGCCCGTAGCCCGAGCCTCCCCTTACTGCCAGCCCTCCACTCAGCCCTCAGGACACTACGGCGCCCCCTGCCTTCAGAGCGGCAGGGGCCCCTGAGGGCTTCAAGACTAGAAGCCAAAGGCAAAGCCCTGGATGGTCAAATGGATCTGGGTCACCTGACCGAGGCCGGACTGTAATCAGACAGGAACACAGAGGGAGACCGTGCCACTTCCTTCCTGACCATAGAAACGGGATAAGCCATCTGAGTACTGCGTGTGAACGCGTAGGGAAAGTTCCATAGACCTAACTCTGAGAAACGTGGCGGGGTACAAGGCAGCTCTCAACTGACGTCTTCTGTCGTGAACCCAGAAGCGTTTCCATACGTATGCGTGGAAGCGTAAGGAAAGTGCCGTATACCTCCCTCGAAGAAGCAACCTCACTTTTCCAAAACCGTCTGCCACCTAACATCCTTCTCCTTGAAGACAGGAGCATTTTGAATAGTCGTGGTGGAAGCACAAGGAACGTGCCGTGCCCGGTACTCATCTCTGAGAAACAAGTCTGTGTGAAAAGGATCTTTCAGCTAGCACATGGGGTCATGAGGTCAGTAGAGTTTCCAAATGTACGTGTGGAGGCATAAGGAGAGGGCCATATCCTTAACTCCAAGAAACAGCATTACGTAGGGAAACCGTCTTTCAAGCGAACACCTTTCCTGACCTCTATACAAGCAGTTTCCAAAGTGGCTGTGGAAGCATAACGCATGGGTTATGGACCTAACTCTGAAAACAAGGTTCTGTAGAATGCATCTCTCCACTCACGTCTTGTTTCGTGCTTAGGGAAGGGATACCTAATGCACGTGTGGAAGCCTGGGGAAAGTACCATATGCTTAAGTGTGAAAAGCAAGTCTGTGCAGAAGGCACCTTTCAGCTCCCGACTTGGTTCACGAGGATAGAAGCCATTTTAAATGTGTGTGTGGAAGCCTAAGGAAAGTGCCCTATATACTTACCCCTATGAAAATCCACTGTAGCAAACTCGTCCTTTAACTGACGGCTTTCCTGACGTTTTTCAAAAGTGTGTGTGGAAGCCCAAGGAAAAGTGGTATATGCTTCGCTCTTAGAAAGAGGTCTGCGTGGAAAGAACGCATCTTTCAACTCACAGCTTACACAAGGCTTTTCAAGGCTGTGTGCGGAAGCCTAAGGAAAAAGTGCATACACGTAACTCTCAGAAAAAAAAAAAACAAACAACGGCGAGAAAGCGTCTTTCAACGAACAACTTCTTTCCTGAAGGGAGAGAAGCATGTTCAACCGTGTGTGTGTGAATGAATAAGGAAAGTGCCATGTACTTAACTGGCAAAAGCAAGTCTGCGGATATGACAGCTTTCCACTAACATCTTCTATCCTGGAAAGAGAACCATTTCCAAAAGTGGCTGTGGAAGCCTAATGAAAGTGCCGTGCCCTGGACTCATCTCTGAGAAATAAGTCTGTGTGAAAAGGATCTTTCAGCTAGCACATGGGGTCATGAGGTCAGTAGAGTTTCCAAACGTACGTGTGGAGGCATAAGGAGAGGGCCATATCCTTAACTCCAAGAAACAGCATTACGTAGGGAAACCGTCTTTCAAGCGAACACCATTCCTGACCTCTATACAAGCAGTTTCCAAAGTGGGTGTGGAAGCATAACGCATGGGTTATGGACCTAACTCTGAAAACAAGGTTCTGTAGAATGTATCTCTCCACTCACGTATTGTTTCTTGCTTAAGGAAGGGATACCTAATGCACGTGTGGAAGCCTGGGGAAAGTACCATATGCTTAACTGTGAAAAGCAAGTCTGTGCAGAAGGCACCTTTCAGCTCCCGTCTTGTTTCACGAGGATAGAAGCCATTTCAAATGTGTGTGTGGAAGCCTAAGGAAAGTGCCCTATATACTTACCCCTATGAAAATCCACTGTAGCAAACCCATCCTTCAACTCACGGCTTTCCTGACGTTTTTCAAAAGTGTGTGTGGAAGCCCAAGGAAAAATGGGATATGCTTCGCTCTTAGAAAGAGGCCTGCGTGGAAAGAACGCATCTTTCAACTCACAGCTTACACAAGGTTTTTCAAGGCTGTGTGCGGAAGCCTAAGGAAAAAGTGCATACACGTAACTCTCAGGAAAAAAAAAAACAAACAACGGCGAGAAAGCGTCTTTCAACGAACAACTTCTTTCCTGAAGGGAGAGAAGCATGTTCAACCGTGTGTGTGTGAATGAATAAGGAAAGTGCCATGTACTTAACTGGCCAAAGCAAGTCTGTGGATACGGCAGCTTTCCACTAACATCTTCTATCCTGGAAAGAGAACCATTTCCAAAAGTGGCTGTGGAAGCATAATGAAAGTGCCGTACACTTTACTCCGAGAATCAAGGCTCTGTCGACTGGATCCGTCACCTCACATCTTGTTCCAGGAAGTTAGAGGAGTTTCCCAAGGTATCTGTGGAAGCCTAAGGAAAGTGGCCTGTACTTAAGCCCAAGACACAGCCCTTTAGAGAAACAGTCTCACAGCTAACATCTTTCCGGAAGCCACAGGCAATTTCAGAGCTGCGTGGGAAAGCTTCAGGAAGGTGCCAAATACCGAACTCCGAGAAACAAGCCCGGCTAGAATGCAAGCTCCCCTAACAAGGCGTTTCACGAAGGTAAGACGCGTTCTCGCAAGTGCAGTGTGGAGGCATAAGGAAAGTGCTAAGGAACCACCCTGTGGCGACACCGGCTTTCCGCGAACATCATTTATCTGGAGAGAGAAGGATTTTCAGAAAAGTTGGCATTGACGCCCACGGAGAGTGCCCTATACTGCCCGTAGCCCGAGCCTCCCCTTACTGCCAGCCCTCCACTCAGCCCTCAGGACACTACGGCGCCCCCTGCCTTCAGAGCGGCAGGGGCCCCTGAGGGCTTCAAGACTAGAAGCCAAAGGCAAAGCCCTGGATGGTCAAATGGATCTGGGTCACCTGACCGAGGCCGGACTGTAATCAGACAGGAACACAGAGGGAGACCGTGCCACTTCTTTCCTGACCATAGAAACGGGATAAGCCATCTGAGTACTGCGTGTGAACGCGTAGGGAAAGTTCCATAGACCTAACTCTGAGAAACGTGGCGGGGTACAAGGCAGCTCTCAACTGACGTCTTCTGTCGTGAACCCAGAAGCGTTTCCATACGTATGCGTGGAAGCGTAAGGAAAGTGCCGTATACCTCCCTCGAAGAAGCAACCTCACTTTTCCAAAACCGTCTGCCACCTAACATCCTTCTCCTTGAAGACAGGAGCATTTTGAATAGTCGTGGTGGAAGCACAAGGAATTGCCGTGCCTGGTACTCATCTCTGAGAAACAAGTCTGTGTGAAAAGGATCTTTCAGCTAGCACATGGGGTCATGAGGTCAGTAGAGTTTCCAAATGTACGTGTGGAGGCATAAGGCGAGGGCCATATCCTTAACTCCAAGAAACAGCATTACGTAGGGAAACCGTCTTTCAAGCGAACACCTTTCCTGACCTCTATACAAGCAGTTTCCAAAGTGGCTGTGGAAGCATAACGCATGGGTTATGGACCTAACTCTGAAAACAAGGTTCTGTAGAATGCATCTCTCCACTCACGTCTTGTTTCGTGCTTAGGGAAGGGATACCTAATGCACGTGTGGAAGCCTGGGGAAAGTACCATATGCTTAAGTGTGAAAAGCAAGTCTGTGCAGAAGGCACCTTTCAGCTCCCGACTTGGTTCACGAGGATAGAAGCCATTTTAAATGTGTGTGTGGAAGCCTAAGGAAAGTGCCCTATATACTTACCCCTATGAAAATCCACTGTAGCAAAGTCGTCCTTTAACTGACGGCTTTCCTGACGTTTTTCAAAAGTGTGTGTGGAAGCCCAAGGAAAAGTGGTATATGCTTCGCTCTTAGAAAGAGGCCTGCGTGGAAAGAACGCATCTTTCAACTCACAGCTTACACAAGGCTTTTCAAGGCTGTGTGCGGAAGCCTAAGGAAAAAGTGCATACACATAACTCTCAGGAAAAAAAAAAACAAACAACGGCGAGAAAGCGTCTTTCAACGAACAACTTCTTTCCTGAAGGGAGAGAAGCATGTTCAACCGTGTGTGTGTGAATGAATAAGGAAAGTGCCATGTACTTAACTGGCAAAAGCAAGTCTGCGGATATGACAGCTTTCCACTAACATCTTCTATCCTGGAAAGAGAACCATTTCCAAAAGTGGCTGTGGAAGCCTAATGAAAGTGCCGTGCCCTGGACTCATCTCTGAGAAATAAGTCTGTGTGAAAAGGATCTTTCAGCTAGCACATGGGGTCATGAGGTCAGTAGAGTTTCCAAACGTACGTGTGGAGGCATAAGGAGAGGGCCATATCCTTAACTCCAAGAAACAGCATTACGTAGGGAAACCGTCTTTCAAGCGAACACCATTCCTGACCTCTATACAAGCAGTTTCCAAAGTGGGTGTGGAAGCATAACGCATGGGTTATGGACCTAACTCTGAAAACAAGGTTCTGTAGAATGTATCTCTCCACTCACGTATTGTTTCTTGCTTAAGGAAGGGATACCTAATGCACGTGTGGAAGCCTGGGGAAAGTACCATATGCTTAAGTGTGAAAAGCAAGTCTGTGCAGAAGGCACCTTTCAGCTCCCGTCTTGTTTCACGAGGATAGAAGCCATTTCAAATGTGTGTGTGGAAGCCTAAGGAAAGTGCCCTATATACTTACCCCTATGAAAATCCACTGTAGCAAACCCATCCTTCAACTCACGGGTTTCCTGACGTTTTTCAAAAGTGTGTGTGGAAGCCCAAGGAAAAATGGGATATGCTTCGCTCTTAGAAAGAGGCCTGCGTGGAAAGAACGCATCTTTCAACTCACAGCTTACACAAGGTTTTTCAAGGCTGTGTGCGGAAGCCTAAGGAAAAAGTGCATACACGTAACTCTCAGGAAAAAAAAAAACAAACAACGGCGAGAAAGCGTCTTTCAACGAACAACTTCTTTCCTGAAGGGAGAGAAGCATGTTCAACCGTGTGTGTGTGAATGAATAAGGAAAGTGCCATGTACTTAACTGGCCAAAGCAAGTCTGTGGATACGGCAGCTTTCCACTAACATCTTCTATCCTGGAAAGAGAACCATTTCCAAAAGTGGCTGTGGAAGCATAATGAAAGTGCCGTACACTTTACTCCGAGAATCAAGGCTCTGTCGACTGGATCCGTCACCTCACATCTTGTTCCAGGAAGTTAGAGGAGTTTCCCAAGGTATCTGTGGAAGCCTAAGGAAAGTGGCCTGTACTTAAGCCCAAGACACAGCCCTTTAGAGAAACAGTCTCACAGCTAACATCTTTCCGGAAGCCACAGGCAATTTCAGAGCTGCGTGGGAAAGCTTCAGGAAGGTGCCAAATACCGAACTCCGAGAAACAAGCCCGGCTAGAATGCAAGCTCCCCTAACAAGGCGTTTCACGAAGGTAGACGCGTTCTCGCAAGTGCAGTGTGGAGGCATAAGGAAAGTGCTAAGGAACCACCCTGTGGCGACACCGGCTTTCCGCGAACATCATTTATCTGGAGAGAGAAGGATTTTCAGAAAAGTTGGCATTGACGCCCACGGAGAGTGCCCTATACTGCCCGTAGCCCGAGCCTCCCCTTACTGCCAGCCCTCCACTCAGCCCTCAGGACACTACGGCGCCCCCTGCCTTCAGAGCGGCAGGGGCCCCTGAGGGCTTCAAGACTAGAAGCCAAAGGCAAAGCCCTGGATGGTCAAATGGATCTGGGTCACCTGACCGAGGCCGGACTGTAATCAGACAGGAACACAGAGGGAGACCGTGCCACTTCCTTCCTGACCATAGAAACGGGATAAGCCATCTGAGTACTGCGTGTGAACGCGTAGGGAAAGTTCCATAGACCTAACTCTGAGAAACGTGGCGGGGTACAAGGCAGCTCTCAACTGACGTCTTCTGTCGTGAACCCAGAAGCGTTTCCATACGTATGCGTGGAAGCGTAAGGAAAGTGCCGTATACCTCCCTCGAAGAAGCAACCTCACTTTTCCAAAACCGTCTGCCACCTAACATCCTTCTCCTTGAAGACAGGAGCATTTTGAATAGTCGTGGTGGAAGCACAAGGAACGTGCCGTGCCCGGTACTCATCTCTGAGAAACAAGTCTGTGTGAAAAGGATCTTTCAGCTAGCACATGGGGTCATGAGGTCAGTAGACTTTCCAAATGTACGTGTGGAGGCATAAGGAGAGGGCCATATCCTTAACTCCAAGAAACAGCATTACGTAGGGAAACCGTCTTTCAAGCGAACACCTTTCCTGACCTCTATACAAGCAGTTTCCAAAGTGGCTGTGGAAGCATAACGCATGGGTTATGGACCTAACTCTGAAAACAAGGTTCTGTAGAATGCATCTCTCCACTCACGTCTTGTTTCGTGCTTAGGGAAGGGATACCTAATGCACGTGTGGAAGCCTGGGGAAAGTACCATATGCTTAAGTGTGAAAAGCAAGTCTGTGCAGAAGGCACCTTTCAGCTCCCGACTTGGTTCACGAGGATAGAAGCCATTTTAAATGTGTGTGTGGAAGCCTAAGGAAAGTGCCCTATATACTTACCCCTATGAAAATCCACTGTAGCAAACTCGTCCTTTAACTGACGGCTTTCCTGACGTTTTTCAAAAGTGTGTGTGGAAGCCCAAGGAAAAGTGGTATATGCTTCGCTCTTAGAAAGAGGCATGCGTGGAAAGAACGCATCTTTAATCTCACAGCTTACACAAGGCTTTTCAAGGCTGTGTGCGGAAGCCTAAGGAAAAAGTGCATACACGTAACTCTCAGGAAAAAAACAAACAAACAACGGCGAGAAAGCGTCTTTCAACGAACAACTTCTTTCCTGAAGGGAGAGAAGCATGTTCAACCGTGTGTGTGTGAATGAATAAGGAAAGTGCCATGTACTTAACTGGCAAAAGCAAGTCTGCGGATATGACAGCTTTCCACTAACATCTTCTATCCTGGAAAAAGAACCATTTCCAAAAGTGGCTGTGGAAGCCTAATGAAAGTGCCGTGCCCTGGACTCATCTCTGAGAAATAAGTCTGTGTGAAAAGGATCTTTCAGCTAGCACATGGGGTCATGAGGTCAGTAGAGTTTCCAAACGTACGTGTGGAGGCATAAGGAGAGGGCCATATCCTTAACTCCAAGAAACAGCATTACGTAGGGAAACCGTCTTTCAAGCGAACACCATTCCTGACCTCTATACAAGCAGTTTCCAAAGTGGGTGTGGAAGCATAACGCATGGGTTATGGACCTAACTCTGAAAACAAGGTTCTGTAGAATGTATCTCTCCACTCACGTATTGTTTCTTGCTTAAGGAAGGGATACCTAATGCACGTGTGGAAGCCTGGGGAAAGTACCATATGCTTAACTGTGAAAAGCAAGTCTGTGCAGAAGGCACCTTTCAGCTCCCGTCTTGTTTCACGAGGATAGAAGCCATTTCAAATGTGTGTGTGGAAGCCTAAGGAAAGTGCCCTATATACTTACCCCTATGAAAATCCACTGTAGCAAACCCATCCTTCAACTCACGGCTTTCCTGACGTTTTTCAAAAGTGTGTGTGGAAGCCCAAGGAAAAATGGGATATGCTTCGCTCTTAGAAAGAGGCCTGCGTGGAAAGAACGCATCTTTCAACTCACAGCTTACACAAGGTTTTTCAAGGCTGTGTGCGGAAGCCTAAGGAAAAAGTGCATACACGTAACTCTCAGGAAAAAAAAAAACAAACAACGGCGAGAAAGCGTCTTTCAACGAACAACTTCTTTCCTGAAGGGAGAGAAGCATGTTCAACCGTGTGTGTGTGAATGAATAAGGAAAGTGCCATGTACTTAACTGGCCAAAGCAAGTCTGTGGATACGGCAGCTTTCCACTAACATCTTCTATCCTGGAAAGAGAACCATTTCCAAAAGTGGCTGTGGAAGCATAATGAAAGTGCCGTACACTTTACTCCGAGAATCAAGGCTCTGTCGACTGGATCCGTCACCTCACATCTTGTTCCAGGAAGTTAGAGGAGTTTCCCAAGGTATCTGTGGAAGCCTAAGGAAAGTGGCCTGTACTTAAGCCCAAGACACAGCCCTTTAGAGAAACAGTCTCACAGCTAACATCTTTCCGGAAGCCACAGGCAATTTCAGAGCTGCGTGGGAAAGCTTCAGGAAGGTGCCAAATACCGAACTCCGAGAAACAAGCCCGGCTAGAATGCAAGCTCCCCTAACAAGGCGTTTCACGAAGGTAGACGCGTTCTCGCAAGTGCAGTGTGGAGGCATAAGGAAAGTGCTAAGGAACCACCCTGTGGCGACACCGGCTTTCCGCGAACATCATTTATCTGGAGAGAGAAGGATTTTCAGAAAAGTTGGCATTGACGCCCACGGAGAGTGCCCTATACTGCCCGTAGCCCGAGCCTCCCCTTACTGCCAGCCCTCCACTCAGCCCTCAGGACACTACGGCGCCCCCTGCCTTCAGAGCGGCAGGGGCCCCTGAGGGCTTCAAGACTAGAAGCCAAAGGCAAAGCCCTGGATGGTCAAATGGATCTGGGTCACCTGACCGAGGCCGGACTGTAATCAGACAGGAACACAGAGGGAGACCGTGCCACTTCCTTCCTGACCATAGAAACGGGATAAGCCATCTGAGTACTGCGTGTGAACGCGTAGGGAAAGTTCCATAGACCTAACTCTGAGAAACGTGGCGGGGTACAAGGCAGCTCTCAACTGACGTCTTCTGTCGTGAACCCAGAAGCGTTTCCATACGTATGCGTGGAAGCGTAAGGAAAGTGCCGTATACCTCCCTCGAAGAAGCAACCTCACTTTTCCAAAACCGTCTGCCACCTAACATCCTTCTCCTTGAAGACAGGAGCATTTTGAATAGTCGTGGTGGAAGCACAAGGAACGTGCCGTGCCCGGTACTCATCTCTGAGAAACAAGTCTGTGTGAAAAGGATCTTTCAGCTAGCACATGGGGTCATGAGGTCAGTAGACTTTCCAAATGTACGTGTGGAGGCATAAGGAGAGGGCCATATCCTTAACTCCAAGAAACAGCATTACGTAGGGAAACCGTCTTTCAAGCGAACACCTTTCCTGACCTCTATACAAGCAGTTTCCAAAGTGGCTGTGGAAGCATAACGCATGGGTTATGGACCTAACTCTGAAAACAAGGTTCTGTAGAATGCATCTCTCCACTCACGTCTTGTTTCGTGCTTAGGGAAGGGATACCTAATGCACGTGTGGAAGCCTGGGGAAAGTACCATATGCTTAAGTGTGAAAAGCAAGTCTGTGCAGAAGGCACCTTTCAGCTCCCGACTTGGTTCACGAGGATAGAAGCCATTTTAAATGTGTGTGTGGAAGCCTAAGGAAAGTGCCCTATATACTTACCCCTATGAAAATCCACTGTAGCAAACTCGTCCTTTAACTGACGGCTTTCCTGACGTTTTTCAAAAGTGTGTGTGGAAGCCCAAGGAAAAGTGGTATATGCTTCGCTCTTAGAAAGAGGCATGCGTGGAAAGAACGCATCTTTAATCTCACAGCTTACACAAGGCTTTTCAAGGCTGTGTGCGGAAGCCTAAGGAAAAAGTGCATACACGTAACTCTCAGGAAAAAAACAAACAAACAACGGCGAGAAAGCGTCTTTCAACGAACAACTTCTTTCCTGAAGGGAGAGAAGCATGTTCAACCGTGTGTGTGTGAATGAATAAGGAAAGTGCCATGTACTTAACTGGCAAAAGCAAGTCTGCGGATATGACAGCTTTCCACTAACATCTTCTATCCTGGAAAAAGAACCATTTCCAAAAGTGGCTGTGGAAGCCTAATGAAAGTGCCGTGCCCTGGACTCATCTCTGAGAAATAAGTCTGTGTGAAAAGGATCTTTCAGCTAGCACATGGGGTCATGAGGTCAGTAGAGTTTCCAAACGTACGTGTGGAGGCATAAGGAGAGGGCCATATCCTTAACTCCAAGAAACAGCATTACGTAGGGAAACCGTCTTTCAAGCGAACACCATTCCTGACCTCTATACAAGCAGTTTCCAAAGTGGGTGTGGAAGCATAACGCATGGGTTATGGACCTAACTCTGAAAACAAGGTTCTGTAGAATGTATCTCTCCACTCACGTATTGTTTCTTGCTTAAGGAAGGGATACCTAATGCACGTGTGGAAGCCTGGGGAAAGTACCATATGCTTAACTGTGAAAAGCAAGTCTGTGCAGAAGGCACCTTTCAGCTCCCGTCTTGTTTCACGAGGATAGAAGCCATTTCAAATGTGTGTGTGGAAGCCTAAGGAAAGTGCCCTATATACTTACCCCTATGAAAATCCACTGTAGCAAACCCATCCTTCAACTCACGGCTTTCCTGACGTTTTTCAAAAGTGTGTGTGGAAGCCCAAGGAAAAATGGGATATGCTTCGCTCTTAGAAAGAGGCCTGCGTGGAAAGAACGCATCTTTCAACTCACAGCTTACACAAGGTTTTTCAAGGCTGTGTGCGGAAGCCTAAGGAAAAAGTGCATACACGTAACTCTCAGGAAAAAAAAAAAACAAACAACGGCGAGAAAGCGTCTTTCAACGAACAACTTCTTTCCTGAAGGGAGAGAAGCATGTTCAACCGTGTGTGTGTGAATGAATAAGGAAAGTGCCATGTACTTAACTGGCCAAAGCAAGTCTGTGGATACGGCAGCTTTCCACTAACATCTTCTATCCTGGAAAGAGAACCATTTCCAAAAGTGGCTGTGGAAGCATAATGAAAGTGCCGTACACTTTACTCCGAGAATCAAGGCTCTGTCGACTGGATCCGTCACCTCACATCTTGTTCCAGGAAGTTAGAGGAGTTTCCCAAGGTATCTGTGGAAGCCTAAGGAAAGTGGCCTGTACTTAAGCCCAAGACACAGCCCTTTAGAGAAACAGTCTCACAGCTAACATCTTTCCGGAAGCCACAGGCAATTTCAGAGCTGCGTGGGAAAGCTTCAGGAAGGTGCCAAATACCGAACTCCGAGAAACAAGCCCGGCTAGAATGCAAGCTCCCCTAACAAGGCGTTTCACGAAGGTAAGACGCGTTCTCGCAAGTGCAGTGTGGAGGCATAAGGAAAGTGCTAAGGAACCACCCTGTGGCGACACCGGCTTTCCGCGAACATCATTTATCTGGAGAGAGAAGGATTTTCAGAAAAGTTGGCATTGACGCCCACGGAGAGTGCCCTATACTGCCCGTAGCCCGAGCCTCCCCTTACTGCCAGCCCTCCACTCAGCCCTCAGGACACTACGGCGCCCCCTGCCTTCAGAGCGGCAGGGGCCCCTGAGGGCTTCAAGACTAGAAGCCAAAGGCAAAGCCCTGGATGGTCAAATGGATCTGGGTCACCTGACCGAGGCCGGACTGTAATCAGACAGGAACACAGAGGGAGACCGTGCCACTTCCTTCCTGACCATAGAAACGGGATAAGCCATCTGAGTACTGCGTGTGAACGCGTAGGGAAAGTTCCATAGACCTAACTCTGAGAAACGTGGCGGGGTACAAGGCAGCTCTCAACTGACGTCTTCTGTCGTGAACCCAGAAGCGTTTCCATACGTATGCATGGAAGCGTAAGGAAAGTGCCGTATACCTCCCTCGAAGAAGCAACCTCACTTTTCCAAAACCGTCTGCCACCTAACATCCTTCTCCTTGAAGACAGGAGCATTTTGAATAGTCGTGGTGGAAGCACAAGGAACGTGCCGTGCCCGGTACTCATCTCTGAGAAACAAGTCTGTGTGAAAAGGATCTTTCAGCTAGCACATGGGGTCATGAGGTCAGTAGACTTTCCAAATGTACGTGTGGAGGCATAAGGAGAGGGCCATATCCTTAACTCCAAGAAACAGCATTACGTAGGGAAACCGTCTTTCAAGCGAACACCTTTCCTGACCTCTATACAAGCAGTTTCCAAAGTGGCTGTGGAAGCATAACGCATGGGTTATGGACCTAACTCTGAAAACAAGGTTCTGTAGAATGCATCTCTCCACTCACGTCTTGTTTCGTGCTTAGGGAAGGGATACCTAATGCACGTGTGGAAGCCTGGGGAAAGTACCATATGCTTAAGTGTGAAAAGCAAGTCTGTGCAGAAGGCACCTTTCAGCTCCCGACTTGGTTCACGAGGATAGAAGCCATTTTAAATGTGTGTGTGGAAGCCTAAGGAAAGTGCCCTATATACTTACCCCTATGAAAATCCACTGTAGCAAACTCGTCCTTTAACTGACGGCTTTCCTGATGTTTTTCAAAAGTGTGTGTGGAAGCCCAAGGAAAAGTGGTATATGCTTCGCTCTTAGAAAGAGGCATGCGTGGAAAGAACGCATCTTTAATCTCACAGCTTACACAAGGCTTTTCAAGGCTGTGTGCGGAAGCCTAAGGAAAAAGTGCATACACGTAACTCTCAGGAAAAAAACAAACAAACAACGGCGAGAAAGCGTCTTTCAACGAACAACTTCTTTCCTGAAGGGAGAGAAGCATGTTCAACCGTGTGTGTGTGAATGAATAAGGAAAGTGCCATGTACTTAACTGGCAAAAGCAAGTCTGCGGATATGACAGCTTTCCACTAACATCTTCTATCCTGGAAAAAGAACCATTTCCAAAAGTGGCTGTGGAAGCCTAATGAAAGTGCCGTGCCCTGGACTCATCTCTGAGAAATAAGTCTGTGTGAAAAGGATCTTTCAGCTAGCACATGGGGTCATGAGGTCAGTAGAGTTTCCAAACGTACGTGTGGAGGCATAAGGAGAGGGCCATATCCTTAACTCCAAGAAACAGCATTACGTAGGGAAACCGTCTTTCAAGCGAACACCATTCCTGACCTCTATACAAGCAGTTTCCAAAGTGGGTGTGGAAGCATAACGCATGGGTTATGGACCTAACTCTGAAAACAAGGTTCTGTAGAATGTATCTCTCCACTCACGTATTGTTTCTTGCTTAAGGAAGGGATACCTAATGCACGTGTGGAAGCCTGGGGAAAGTACCATATGCTTAACTGTGAAAAGCAAGTCTGTGCAGAAGGCACCTTTCAGCTCCCGTCTTGTTTCACGAGGATAGAAGCCATTTCAAATGTGTGTGTGGAAGCCTAAGGAAAGTGCCCTATATACTTACCCCTATGAAAATCCACTGTAGCAAACCCATCCTTCAACTCACGGCTTTCCTGACGTTTTTCAAAAGTGTGTGTGGAAGCCCAAGGAAAAATGGGATATGCTTCGCTCTTAGAAAGAGGCCTGCGTGGAAAGAACGCATCTTTCAACTCACAGCTTACACAAGGTTTTTCAAGGCTGTGTGCGGAAGCCTAAGGAAAAAGTGCATACACGTAACTCTCAGGAAAAAAAAAAACAAACAACGGCGAGAAAGCGTCTTTCAACGAACAACTTCTTTCCTGAAGGGAGAGAAGCATGTTCAACCGTGTGTGTGTGAATGAATAAGGAAAGTGCCATGTACTTAACTGGCCAAAGCAAGTCTGTGGATACGGCAGCTTTCCACTAACATCTTCTATCCTGGAAAGAGAACCATTTCCAAAAGTGGCTGTGGAAGCATAATGAAAGTGCCGTACACTTTACTCCGAGAATCAAGGCTCTGTCGACTGGATCCGTCACCTCACATCTTGTTCCAGGAAGTTAGAGGAGTTTCCCAAGGTATCTGTGGAAGCCTAAGGAAAGTGGCCTGTACTTAAGCCCAAGACACAGCCCTTTAGAGAAACAGTCTCACAGCTAACATCTTTCCGGAAGCCACAGGCAATTTCAGAGCTGCGTGGGAAAGCTTCAGGAAGGTGCCAAATACCGAACTCCGAGAAACAAGCCCGGCTAGAATGCAAGCTCCCCTAACAAGGCGTTTCACGAAGGTAAGACGCGTTCTCGCAAGTGCAGTGTGGAGGCATAAGGAAAGTGCTAAGGAACCACCCTGTGGCGACACCGGCTTTCCGCGAACATCATTTATCTGGAGAGAGAAGGATTTTCAGAAAAGTTGGCATTGACGCCCACGGAGAGTGCCCTATACTGCCCGTAGCCCGAGCCTCCCCTTACTGCCAGCCCTCCACTCAGCCCTCAGGACACTACGGCGCCCCCTGCCTTCAGAGCGGCAGGGGCCCCTGAGGGCTTCAAGACTAGAAGCCAAAGGCAAAGCCCTGGATGGTCAAATGGATCTGGGTCACCTGACCGAGGCCGGACTGTAATCAGACAGGAACACAGAGGGAGACCGTGCCACTTCTTTCCTGACCATAGAAACGGGATAAGCCATCTGAGTACTGCGTGTGAACGCGTAGGGAAAGTTCCATAGACCTAACTCTGAGAAACGTGGCGGGGTACAAGGCAGCTCTCAACTGACGTCTTCTGTCGTGAACCCAGAAGCGTTTCCATACGTATGCGTGGAAGCGTAAGGAAAGTGCCGTATACCTCCCTCGAAGAAGCAACCTCACTTTTCCAAAACCGTCTGCCACCTAACATCCTTCTCCTTGAAGACAGGAGCATTTTGAATAGTCGTGGTGGAAGCACAAGGAACGTGCCGTGCCCGGTACTCATCTCTGAGAAACAAGTCTGTGTGAAAAGGATCTTTCAGCTAGCACATGGGGTCATGAGGTCAGTAGAGTTTCCAAATGTACGTGTGGAGGCATAAGGAGAGGGCCATATCCTTAACTCCAAGAAACAGCATTACGTAGGGAAACCGTCTTTCAAGCGAACACCTTTCCTGACCTCTATACAAGCAGTTTCCAAAGTGGGTGTGGAAGCATAACGCATGGGTTATGGACCTAACTCTGAAAACAAGGTTCTGTAGAATGCATCTCTCCACTCACGTCTTGTTTCGTGCTTAGGGAAGGGATACCTAATGCACGTGTGGAAGCCTGGGGAAAGTACCATATGCTTAAGTGTGAAAAGCAAGTCTGTGCAGAAGGCACCTTTCAGCTCCCGACTTGGTTCACGAGGATAGAAGCCATTTTAAATGTGTGTGTGGAAGCCTAAGGAAAGTGCCCTATATACTTACCCCTATGAAAATCCACTGTAGCAAACTCGTCCTTTAACTGACGGCTTTCCTGACGTTTTTCAAAAGTGTGTGTGGAAGCCCAAGGAAAAGTGGTATATGCTTCGCTCTTAGAAAGAGGCCTGCGTGGAAAGAACGCATCTTTAAACTCACAGCTTACACAAGGCTTTTCAAGGCTGTGTGCGGAAGCCTAAGGAAAAAGTGCATACACGTAACTCTCAGGAAAAAAAAAAACAAACAACGGCGAGAAAGCGTCTTTCAACGAACAACTTCTTTCCTGAAGGGAGAGAAGCATGTTCAACCGTGTGTGTGTGAATGAATAAGGAAAGTGCCATGTACTTAACTGGCAAAAGCAAGTCTGCGGATATGACAGCTTTCCACTAACATCTTCTATCCTGGAAAAAGAACCATTTCCAAAAGTGGCTGTGGAAGCCTAATGAAAGTGCCGTGCCCTGGACTCATCTCTGAGAAATAAGTCTGTGTGAAAAGGATCTTTCAGCTAGCACATGGGGTCATGAGGTCAGTAGAGTTTCCAAACGTACGTGTGGAGGCATAAGGAGAGGGCCATATCCTTAACTCCAAGAAACAGCATTACGTAGGGAAACCGTCTTTCAAGCGAACACCATTCCTGACCTCTATACAAGCAGTTTCCAAAGTGGGTGTGGAAGCATAACGCATGGGTTATGGACCTAACTCTGAAAACAAGGTTCTGTAGAATGTATCTCTCCACTCACGTATTGTTTCTTGCTTAAGGAAGGGATACCTAATGCACGTGTGGAAGCCTGGGGAAAGTACCATATGCTTAAGTGTGAAAAGCAAGTCTGTGCAGAAGGCACCTTTCAGCTCCCGTCTTGTTTCACGAGGATAGAAGCCATTTCAAATGTGTGTGTGGAAGCCTAAGGAAAGTGCCCTATATACTTACCCCTATGAAAATCCACTGTAGCAAACCCATCCTTCAACTCACGGCTTTCCTGACGTTTTTCAAAAGTGTGTGTGGAAGCCCAAGGAAAAATGGGATATGCTTCGCTCTTAGAAAGAGGCCTGCGTGGAAAGAACGCATCTTTCAACTCACAGCTTACACAAGGTTTTTCAAGGCTGTGTGCGGAAGCCTAAGGAAAAAGTGCATACACGTAACTCTCAGGAAAAAAAAAAACAAACAACGGCGAGAAAGCGTCTTTCAACGAACAACTTCTTTCCTGAAGGGAGAGAAGCATGTTCAACCGTGTGTGTGTGAATGAATAAGGAAAGTGCCATGTACTTAACTGGCCAAAGCAAGTCTGTGGATACGGCAGCTTTCCACTAACATCTTCTATCCTGGAAAGAGAACCATTTCCAAAAGTGGCTGTGGAAGCATAATGAAAGTGCCGTACACTTTACTCCGAGAATCAAGGCTCTGTCGACTGGATCCGTCACCTCACATCTTGTTCCAGGAAGTTAGAGGAGTTTCCCAAGGTATCTGTGGAAGCCTAAGGAAAGTGGCCTGTACTTAAGCCCAAGACACAGCCCTTTAGAGAAACAGTCTCACAGCTAACATCTTTCCGGAAGCCACAGGCAATTTCAGAGCTGCGTGGGAAAGCTTCAGGAAGGTGCCAAATACCGAACTCCGAGAAACAAGCCCGGCTAGAATGCAAGCTCCCCTAACAAGGCGTTTCACGAAGGTAAGACGCGTTCTCGCAAGTGCAGTGTGGAGGCATAAGGAAAGTGCTAAGGAACCACCCTGTGGCGACACCGGCTTTCCGCGAACATCATTTATCTGGAGAGAGAAGGATTTTCAGAAAAGTTGGCATTGACGCCCACGGAGAGTGCCCTATACTGCCCGTAGCCCGAGCCTCCCCTTACTGCCAGCCCTCCACTCAGCCCTCAGGACACTACGGCGCCCCCTGCCT
The DNA here is from genome assembly GCF_964656455.1 of Halichoerus grypus. NCBI lineage: Eukaryota > Metazoa > Chordata > Mammalia > Carnivora > Phocidae > Halichoerus > Halichoerus grypus. The sequence goes on along the minus strand of NW_027555011.1, from coordinate 52,840 downwards.
TCAGAGCGGCAGGGGCCCCTGAGGGCTTCAAGACTAGAAGCCAAAGGCAAAGCCCTGGATGGTCAAATGGATCTGGGTCACCTGACCGAGGCCGGACTGTAATCAGACAGGAACACAGAGGGAGACCGTGCCACTTCTTTCCTGACCATAGAAACGGGATAAGCCATCTGAGTACTGCGTGTGAACGCGTAGGGAAAGTTCCATAGACCTAACTCTGAGAAACGTGGCGGGGTACAAGGCAGCTCTCAACTGACGTCTTCTGTCGTGAACCCAGAAGCGTTTCCATACGTATGCGTGGAAGCGTAAGGAAAGTGCCGTATACCTCCCTCGAAGAAGCAACCTCACTTTTCCAAAACCGTCTGCCACCTAACATCCTTCTCCTTGAAGACAGGAGCATTTTGAATAGTCGTGGTGGAAGCACAAGGAACATGCCGTGCCCGGTACTCATCTCTGAGAAACAAGTCTGTGTGAAAAGGATCTTTCAGCTAGCACATGGGGTCATGAGGTCAGTAGAGTTTCCAAATGTACGTGTGGAGGCATAAGGAGAGGGCCATATCCTTAACTCCAAGAAACAGCATTACGTAGGGAAACCGTCTTTCAAGCGAACACCTTTCCTGACCTCTATACAAGCAGTTTCCAAAGTGGCTGTGGAAGCATAACGCATGGGTTATGGACCTAACTCTGAAAACAAGGTTCTGTAGAATGCATCTCTCCACTCACGTCTTGTTTCGTGCTTAGGGAAGGGATACCTAATGCACGTGTGGAAGCCTGGGGAAAGTACCATATGCTTAAGTGTGAAAAGCAAGTCTGTGCAGAAGGCACCTTTCAGCTCCCGACTTGGTTCACGAGGATAGAAGCCATTTTAAATGTGTGTGTGGAAGCCTAAGGAAAGTGCCCTATATACTTACCCCTATGAAAATCCACTGTAGCAAACTCGTCCTTTAACTGACGGCTTTCCTGACGTTTTTCAAAAGTGTGTGTGGAAGCCCAAGGAAAAGTGGTATATGCTTCGCTCTTAGAAAGAGGCCTGCGTGGAAAGAACGCATCTTTAAACTCACAGCTTACACAAGGCTTTTCAAGGCTGTGTGCGGAAGCCTAAGGAAAAAGTGCATACACGTAACTCTCAGGAAAAAAAAAAACAAACAACGGCGAGAAAGCGTCTTTCAACGAACAACTTCTTTCCTGAAGGGAGAGAAGCATGTTCAACCGTGTGTGTGTGAATGAATAAGGAAAGTGCCATGTACTTAACTGGCAAAAGCAAGTCTGCGGATATGACAGCTTTCCACTAACATCTTCTATCCTGGAAAAAGAACCATTTCCAAAAGTGGCTGTGGAAGCCTAATGAAAGTGCCGTGCCCTGGACTCATCTCTGAGAAATAAGTCTGTGTGAAAAGGATCTTTCAGCTAGCACATGGGGTCATGAGGTCAGTAGAGTTTCCAAACGTACGTGTGGAGGCATAAGGAGAGGGCCATATCCTTAACTCCAAGAAACAGCATTACGTAGGGAAACCGTCTTTCAAGCGAACACCATTCCTGACCTCTATACAAGCAGTTTCCAAAGTGGGTGTGGAAGCATAACGCATGGGTTATGGACCTAACTCTGAAAACAAGGTTCTGTAGAATGTATCTCTCCACTCACGTATTGTTTCTTGCTTAAGGAAGGGATACCTAATGCACGTGTGGAAGCCTGGGGAAAGTACCATATGCTTAAGTGTGAAAAGCAAGTCTGTGCAGAAGGCACCTTTCAGCTCCCGTCTTGTTTCACGAGGATAGAAGCCATTTCAAATGTGTGTGTGGAAGCCTAAGGAAAGTGCCCTATATACTTACCCCTATGAAAATCCACTGTAGCAAACCCATCCTTCAACTCACGGCTTTCCTGATGTTTTTCAAAAGTGTGTGTGGAAGCCCAAGGAAAAATGGGATATGCTTCGCTCTTAGAAAGAGGCCTGCGTGGAAAGAACGCATCTTTCAACTCACAGCTTACACAAGGTTTTTCAAGGCTGTGTGCGGAAGCCTAAGGAAAAAGTGCATACACGTAACTCTCAGGAAAAAAAAAAACAAACAACGGCGAGAAAGCGTCTTTCAACGAACAACTTCTTTCCTGAAGGGAGAGAAGCATGTTCAACCGTGTGTGTGTGAATGAATAAGGAAAGTGCCATGTACTTAACTGGCCAAAGCAAGTCTGCGGATATGACAGCTTTCCACTAACATCTTCTATCCTGGAAAGAGAACCATTTCCAAAAGTGGCTGTGGAAGCATAATGAAAGTGCCGTACACTTTACTCCGAGAATCAAGGCTCTGTCGACTGGATCCGTCACCTCACATCTTGTTCCAGGAAGTTAGAGGAGTTTCCCAAGGTATCTGTGGAAGCCTAAGGAAACTGGCCTGTACTTAAGCCCAAGACACAGCCCTTTAGAGAAACAGTCTCACAGCTAACATCTTTCCGGAAGCCACAGGCAATTTCAGAGCTGCGTGGGAAAGCTTCAGGAAGGTGCCAAATACCGAACTCCGAGAAACAAGCCCGGCTAGAATGCAAGCTCCCCTAACAAGGCGTTTCACGAAGGTAAGACGCGTTCTCGCAAGTGCAGTGTGGAGGCATAAGGAAAGTGCTAAGGAACCACCCTGTGGCGACACCGGCTTTCCGCGAACATCATTTATCTGGAGAGAGAAGGATTTTCAGAAAAGTTGGCATTGACGTCCACGGAGAGTGCCCTATACTGCCCGTAGCCCGAGCCTCCCCTTACTGCCAGCCCTCCACTCAGCCCTCAGGACACTACGGCGCCCCCTGCCTTCAGAGCGGCAGGGGCCCCTGAGGGCTTCAAGACTAGAAGCCAAAGGCAAAGCCCTGGATGGTCAAATGGATCTGGGTCACCTGACCGAGGCCGGACTGTAATCAGACAGGAACACAGAGGGAGACCGTGCCACTTCTTTCCTGACCATAGAAACGGGATAAGCCATCTGAGTACTGCGTGTGAACGCGTAGGGAAAGTTCCATAGACCTAACTCTGAGAAACGTGGCGGGGTACTAGGCAGCTCTCAACTGACGTCTTCTGTCGTGAACCCAGAAGCGTTTCCATACGTATGCGTGGAAGCGTAAGGAAAGTGCCGTATACCTCCCTCGAAGAAGCAACCTCACTTTTCCAAAACCGTCTGCCACCTAACATCCTTCTCCTTGAAGACAGGAGCATTTTGAATAGTCGTGGTGGAAGCACAAGGAACATGCCGTGCCCGGTACTCATCTCTGAGAAACAAGTCTGTGTGAAAAGGATCTTTCAGCTAGCACATGGGGTCATGAGGTCAGTAGAGTTTCCAAATGTACGTGTGGAGGCATAAGGAGAGGGCCATATCCTTAACTCCAAGAAACAGCATTACGTAGGGAAACCGTCTTTCAAGCGAACACCTTTCCTGACCTCTATACAAGCAGTTTCCAAAGTGGCTGTGGAAGCATAACGCATGGGTTATGGACCTAACTCTGAAAACAAGGTTCTGTAGAATGCATCTCTCCACTCACGTCTTGTTTCGTGCTTAGGGAAGGGATACCTAATGCACGTGTGGAAGCCTGGGGAAAGTACCATATGCTTAAGTGTGAAAAGCAAGTCTGTGCAGAAGGCACCTTTCAGCTCCCGACTTGGTTCACGAGGATAGAAGCCATTTTAAATGTGTGTGTGGAAGCCTAAGGAAAGTGCCCTATATACTTACCCCTATGAAAATCCACTGTAGCAAACTCGTCCTTTAACTGACGGCTTTCCTGACGTTTTTCAAAAGTGTGTGTGGAAGCCCAAGGAAAAGTGGTATATGCTTCGCTCTTAGAAAGAGGCCTGCGTGGAAAGAACGCATCTTTAAACTCACAGCTTACACAAGGCTTTTCAAGGCTGTGTGCGGAAGCCTAAGGAAAAAGTGCATACACGTAACTCTCAGGAAAAAAAAAAACAAACAACGGCGAGAAAGCGTCTTTCAACGAACAACTTCTTTCCTGAAGGGAGAGAAGCATGTTCAACCGTGTGTGTGTGAATGAATAAGGAAAGTGCCATGTACTTAACTGGCAAAAGCAAGTCTGCGGATATGACAGCTTTCCACTAACATCTTCTATCCTGGAAAAAGAACCATTTCCAAAAGTGGCTGTGGAAGCCTAATGAAAGTGCCGTGCCCTGGACTCATCTCTGAGAAATAAGTCTGTGTGAAAAGGATCTTTCAGCTAGCACATGGGGTCATGAGGTCAGTAGAGTTTCCAAACGTACGTGTGGAGGCATAAGGAGAGGGCCATATCCTTAACTCCAAGAAACAGCATTACGTAGGGAAACCGTCTTTCAAGCGAACACCATTCCTGACCTCTATACAAGCAGTTTCCAAAGTGGGTGTGGAAGCATAACGCATGGGTTATGGACCTAACTCTGAAAACAAGGTTCTGTAGAATGTATCTCTCCACTCACGTATTGTTTCTTGCTTAAGGAAGGGATACCTAATGCACGTGTGGAAGCCTGGGGAAAGTACCATATGCTTAAGTGTGAAAAGCAAGTCTGTGCAGAAGGCACCTTTCAGCTCCCGTCTTGTTTCACGAGGATAGAAGCCATTTCAAATGTGTGTGTGGAAGCCTAAGGAAAGTGCCCTATATACTTACCCCTATGAAAATCCACTGTAGCAAACCCATCCTTCAACTCACGGCTTTCCTGATGTTTTTCAAAAGTGTGTGTGGAAGCCCAAGGAAAAATGGGATATGCTTCGCTCTTAGAAAGAGGCCTGCGTGGAAAGAACGCATCTTTCAACTCACAGCTTACACAAGGTTTTTCAAGGCTGTGTGCGGAAGCCTAAGGAAAAAGTGCATACACGTAACTCTCAGGAAAAAAAAAAACAAACAACGGCGAGAAAGCGTCTTTCAACGAACAACTTCTTTCCTGAAGGGAGAGAAGCATGTTCAACCGTGTGTGTGTGAATGAATAAGGAAAGTGCCATGTACTTAACTGGCCAAAGCAAGTCTGCGGATATGACAGCTTTCCACTAACATCTTCTATCCTGGAAAGAGAACCATTTCCAAAAGTGGCTGTGGAAGCATAATGAAAGTGCCGTACACTTTACTCCGAGAATCAAGGCTCTGTCGACTGGATCCGTCACCTCACATCTTGTTCCAGGAAGTTAGAGGAGTTTCCCAAGGTATCTGTGGAAGCCTAAGGAAACTGGCCTGTACTTAAGCCCAAGACACAGCCCTTTAGAGAAACAGTCTCACAGCTAACATCTTTCCGGAAGCCACAGGCAATTTCAGAGCTGCGTGGGAAAGCTTCAGGAAGGTGCCAAATACCGAACTCCGAGAAACAAGCCCGGCTAGAATGCAAGCTCCCCTAACAAGGCGTTTCACGAAGGTAAGACGCGTTCTCGCAAGTGCAGTGTGGAGGCATAAGGAAAGTGCTAAGGAACCACCCTGTGGCGACACCGGCTTTCCGCGAACATCATTTATCTGGAGAGAGAAGGATTTTCAGAAAAGTTGGCATTGACGTCCACGGAGAGTGCCCTATACTGCCCGTAGCCCGAGCCTCCCCTTACTGCCAGCCCTCCACTCAGCCCTCAGGACACTACGGCGCCCCCTGCCTTCAGAGCGGCAGGGGCCCCTGAGGGCTTCAAGACTAGAAGCCAAAGGCAAAGCCCTGGATGGTCAAATGGATCTGGGTCACCTGACCGAGGCCGGACTGTAATCAGACAGGAACACAGAGGGAGACCGTGCCACTTCTTTCCTGACCATAGAAACGGGATAAGCCATCTGAGTACTGCGTGTGAACGCGTAGGGAAAGTTCCATAGACCTAACTCTGAGAAACGTGGCGGGGTACAAGGCAGCTCTCAACTGACGTCTTCTGTCGTGAACCCAGAAGCGTTTCCATACGTATGCGTGGAAGCGTAAGGAAAGTGCCGTATACCTCCCTCGAAGAAGCAACCTCACTTTTCCAAAACCGTCTGCCACCTAACATCCTTCTCCTTGAAGACAGGAGCATTTTGAATAGTCGTGGTGGAAGCACAAGGAACATGCCGTGCCCGGTACTCATCTCTGAGAAACAAGTCTGTGTGAAAAGGATCTTTCAGCTAGCACATGGGGTCATGAGGTCAGTAGAGTTTCCAAATGTACGTGTGGAGGCATAAGGAGAGGGCCATATCCTTAACTCCAAGAAACAGCATTACGTAGGGAAACCGTCTTTCAAGCGAACACCTTTCCTGACCTCTATACAAGCAGTTTCCAAAGTGGCTGTGGAAGCATAACGCATGGGTTATGGACCTAACTCTGAAAACAAGGTTCTGTAGAATGCATCTCTCCACTCACGTCTTGTTTCGTGCTTAGGGAAGGGATACCTAATGCACGTGTGGAAGCCTGGGGAAAGTACCATATGCTTAAGTGTGAAAAGCAAGTCTGTGCAGAAGGCACCTTTCAGCTCCCGACTTGGTTCACGAGGATAGAAGCCATTTTAAATGTGTGTGTGGAAGCCTAAGGAAAGTGCCCTATATACTTACCCCTATGAAAATCCACTGTAGCAAACTCGTCCTTTAACTGACGGCTTTCCTGACGTTTTTCAAAAGTGTGTGTGGAAGCCCAAGGAAAAGTGGTATATGCTTCGCTCTTAGAAAGAGGCCTGCGTGGAAAGAACGCATCTTTAAACTCACAGCTTACACAAGGCTTTTCAAGGCTGTGTGCGGAAGCCTAAGGAAAAAGTGCATACACGTAACTCTCAGGAAAAAAAAAAACAAACAACGGCGAGAAAGCGTCTTTCAACGAAGAACTTCTTTCCTGAAGGGAGAGAAGCATGTTCAACCGTGTGTGTGTGAATGAATAAGGAAAGTGCCATGTACTTAACTGGCAAAAGCAAGTCTGCGGATATGACAGCTTTCCACTAACATCTTCTATCCTGGAAAAAGAACCATTTCCAAAAGTGGCTGTGGAAGCCTAATGAAAGTGCCGTGCCCTGGACTCATCTCTGAGAAATAAGTCTGTGTGAAAAGGATCTTTCAGCTAGCACATGGGGTCATGAGGTCAGTAGAGTTTCCAAACGTACGTGTGGAGGCATAAGGAGAGGGCCATATCCTTAACTCCAAGAAACAGCATTACGTAGGGAAACCGTCTTTCAAGCGAACACCATTCCTGACCTCTATACAAGCAGTTTCCAAAGTGGGTGTGGAAGCATAACGCATGGGTTATGGACCTAACTCTGAAAACAAGGTTCTGTAGAATGTATCTCTCCACTCACGTATTGTTTCTTGCTTAAGGAAGGGATACCTAATGCACGTGTGGAAGCCTGGGGAAAGTACCATATGCTTAAGTGTGAAAAGCAAGTCTGTGCAGAAGGCACCTTTCAGCTCCCGTCTTGTTTCACGAGGATAGAAGCCATTTCAAATGTGTGTGTGGAAGCCTAAGGAAAGTGCCCTATATACTTACCCCTATGAAAATCCACTGTAGCAAACCCATCCTTCAACTCACGGCTTTCCTGACGTTTTTCAAAAGTGTGTGTGGAAGCCCAAGGAAAAATGGGATATGCTTCGCTCTTAGAAAGAGGCCTGCGTGGAAAGAACGCATCTTTCAACTCACAGCTTACACAAGGTTTTTCAAGGCTGTGTGCGGAAGCCTAAGGAAAAAGTGCATACACGTAACTCTCAGGAAAAAAAAAAACAAACAACGGCGAGAAAGCGTCTTTCAACGAACAACTTCTTTCCTGAAGGGAGAGAAGCATGTTCAACCGTGTGTGTGTGAATGAATAAGGAAAGTGCCATGTACTTAACTGGCCAAAGCAAGTCTGTGGATACGGCAGCTTTCCACTAACATCTTCTATCCTGGAAAGAGAACCATTTCCAAAAGTGGCTGTGGAAGCATAATGAAAGTGCCGTACACTTTACTCCGAGAATCAAGGCTCTGTCGACTGGATCCGTCACCTCACATCTTGTTCCAGGAAGTTAGAGGAGTTTCCCAAGGTATCTGTGGAAGCCTAAGGAAAGTGGCCTGTACTTAAGCCCAAGACACAGCCCTTTAGAGAAACAGTCTCACAGCTAACATCTTTCCGGAAGCCACAGGCAATTTCAGAGCTGCGTGGGAAAGCTTCAGGAAGGTGCCAAATACCGAACTCCGAGAAACAAGCCCGGCTAGAATGCAAGCTCCCCTAACAAGGCGTTTCACGAAGGTAAGACGCGTTCTCGCAAGTGCAGTGTGGAGGCATAAGGAAAGTGCTAAGGAACCACCCTGTGGCGACACCGGCTTTCCGCGAACATCATTTATCTGGAGAGAGAAGGATTTTCAGAAAAGTTGGCATTGACGCCCACGGAGAGTGCCCTATACTGCCCGTAGCCCGAGCCTCCCCTTACTGCCAGCCCTCCACTCAGCCCTCAGGACACTACGGCGCCCCCTGCCTTCAGAGCGGCAGGGGCCCCTGAGGGCTTCAAGACTAGAAGCCAAAGGCAAAGCCCTGGATGGTCAAATGGATCTGGGTCACCTGACCGAGGCCGGACTGTAATCAGACAGGAACACAGAGGGAGACCGTGCCACTTCTTTCCTGACCATAGAAACGGGATAAGCCATCTGAGTACTGCGTGTGAACGCGTAGGGAAAGTTCCATAGACCTAACTCTGAGAAACGTGGCGGGGTACAAGGCAGCTCTCAACTGACGTCTTCTGTCGTGAACCCAGAAGCGTTTCCATACGTATGCGTGGAAGCGTAAGGAAAGTGCCGTATACCTCCCTCGAAGAAGCAACCTCACTTTTCCAAAACCGTCTGCCACCTAACATCCTTCTCCTTGAAGACAGGAGCATTTTGAATAGTCGTGGTGGAAGCACAAGGAACATGCCGTGCCCGGTACTCATCTCTGAGAAACAAGTCTGTGTGAAAAGGATCTTTCAGCTAGCACATGGGGTCATGAGGTCAGTAGAGTTTCCAAATGTACGTGTGGAGGCATAAGGAGAGGGCCATATCCTTAACTCCAAGAAACAGCATTACGTAGGGAAACCGTCTTTCAAGCGAACACCTTTCCTGACCTCTATACAAGCAGTTTCCAAAGTGGCTGTGGAAGCATAACGCATGGGTTATGGACCTAACTCTGAAAACAAGGTTCTGTAGAATGCATCTCTCCACTCACGTCTTGTTTCGTGCTTAGGGAAGGGATACCTAATGCACGTGTGGAAGCCTGGGGAAAGTACCATATGCTTAAGTGTGAAAAGCAAGTCTGTGCAGAAGGCACCTTTCAGCTCCCGACTTGGTTCACGAGGATAGAAGCCATTTTAAATGTGTGTGTGGAAGCCTAAGGAAAGTGCCCTATATACTTACCCCTATGAAAATCCACTGTAGCAAACTCGTCCTTTAACTGACGGCTTTCCTGACGTTTTTCAAAAGTGTGTGTGGAAGCCCAAGGAAAAGTGGTATATGCTTCGCTCTTAGAAAGAGGCCTGCGTGGAAAGAACGCATCTTTCAACTCACAGCTTACACAAGGCTTTTCAGGGCTGTGTGCGGAAGCCTAAGGAAAAAGTGCCTACACGTAACTCTCAGGAAAAAAACAAACAAACAACGGCGAGAAAGCGTCTTTCAACGAACAACTTCTTTCCTGAAGGGAGAGAAGCATGTTCAACCGTGTGTGTGTGAATGAATAAGGAAAATGCCATGTACTTAACTGGCCAAAGCAAGTCTGCGGATATGACAGCTTTCCACTAACATCTTCTATCCTGGAAAGAGAACCATTTCCAAAAGTGGCTGTGGAAGCATAATGAAAGTGCCGTACACTTTACTCCGAGAATCAAGGCTCTGTCGACTGGATCCGTCACCTCACATCTTGTTCCAGGAAGTTAGAGGAGTTTCCCAAGGTATCTGTGGAAGCCTAAGGAAAGTGGCCTGTACTTAAGCCCAAGACACAGCCCTTTAGAGAAACAGTCTCACAGCTAACATCTTTCCGGAAGCCACAGGCAATTTCAGAGCTGCGTGGGAAAGCTTCAGGAAGGTGCCAAATACCGAACTCCGAGAAACAAGCCCGGCTAGAATGCAAGCTCCCTTAACAAGGCGTTTCACGAAGGTAGACGCGTTCTCGCAAGTGCAGTGTGGAGGCATAAGGAAAGTGCTAAGGAACCACCCTGTGGCGACACCGGCTTTCCGCGAACATCATTTATCTGGAGAGAGAAGGATTTTCAGAAAAGTTGGCATTGACGCCCACGGAGAGTGCCCTATACTGCCCGTAGCCCGAGCCTCCCCTTACTGCCAGCCCTCCACTCAGCCCTCAGGACACTACGGCGCCCCCTGCCTTCAGAGCGGCAGGGGCCCCTGAGGGCTTCAAGACTAGAAGCCAAAGGCAAAGCCCTGGATGGTCAAATGGATCTGGGTCACCTGACCGAGGCCGGACTGTAATCAGACAGGAACACAGAGGGAGACCGTGCCACTTCCTTCCTGACCATAGAAACGGGATAAGCCATCTGAGTACTGCGTGTGAACGCGTAGGGAAAGTTCCATAGACCTAACTCTGAGAAACGTGGCGGGGTACAAGGCAGCTCTCAACTGACGTCTTCTGTCGTGAACCCAGAAGCGTTTCCATACGTATGCGTGGAAGCGTAAGGAAAGTGCCGTATACCTCCCTCGAAGAAGCAACCTCACTTTTCCAAAACCGTCTGCCACCTAACATCCTTCTCCTTGAAGACAGGAGCATTTTGAATAGTCGTGGTGGAAGCACAAGGAACATGCCGTGCCCGGTACTCATCTCTGAGAAACAAGTCTGTGTGAAAAGGATCTTTCAGCTAGCACATGGGGTCATGAGGTCAGTAGAGTTTCCAAATGTACGTGTGGAGGCATAAGGAGAGGGCCATATCCTTAACTCCAAGAAACAGCATTACGTAGGGAAACCGTCTTTCAAGCGAACACCTTTCCTGACCTCTATACAAGCAGTTTCCAAAGTGGCTGTGGAAGCATAACGCATGGGTTATGGACCTAACTCTGAAAACAAGGTTCTGTAGAATGCATCTCTCCACTCACGTCTTGTTTCGTGCTTAGGGAAGGGATACCAAATGCACGTGTGGAAGCCTGGGGAAAGTACCATATGCTTAAGTGTGAAAAGCAAGTCTGTGCAGAAGGCACCTTTCAGCTCCCGACTTGGTTCACGAGGATAGAAGCCATTTTAAATGTGTGTGTGGAAGCCTAAGGAAAGTGCCCTATATACTTACCCCTATGAAAATCCACTGTAGCAAACTCGTCCTTTAACTGACGGCTTTCCTGACGTTTTTCAAAAGTGTGTGTGGAAGCCCAAGGAAAAGTGGTATATGCTTCGCTCTTAGAAAGAGGCCTGCGTGGAAAGAACGCATCTTTCAACTCACAGCTTACACAAGGCTTTTCAGGGCTGTGTGCGGAAGCCTAAGGAAAAAGTGCCTACACGTAACTCTCAGGAAAAAAACAAACAAACAACGGCGAGAAAGCGTCTTTCAACGAACAACTTCTTTCCTGAAGGGAGAGAAGCATGTTCAACCGTGTGTGTGTGAATGAATAAGGAAAGTGCCATGTACTTAACTGGCCAAAGCAAGTCTGCGGATATGACAGCTTTCCACTAACATCTTCTATCCTGGAAAGAGAACCATTTCCAAAAGTGGCTGTGGAAGCCTAATGAAAGTGCCGTACACTTTACTCCGAGAATCAAGGCTCTGTCGATTGGATCCGTCACCTCACATCTTGTTCCAGGAAGTTAGAGGAGTTTCCCAAGGTATCTGTGGAAGCCTAAGGAAAGTGGCCTGTACTTAAGCCCAAGACACAGCCCTTTAGAGAAACAGTCTCACAGCTAACATCTTTCCGGAAGCCACAGGCAATTTCAGAGCTGCGTGGGAAAGCTTCAGGAAGGTGCCAAATACCGAACTCCGAGAAACAAGCCCGGCTAGAATGCAAGCTCCCTTAACAAGGCGTTTCACGAAGGTAGACGCGTTCTCGCAAGTGCAGTGTGGAGGCATAAGGAAAGTGCTAAGGAACCACCCTGTGGCGACACCGGCTTTCAGCGAACATCATTTATCTGGAGAGAGAAGGATTTTCAGAAAAGTTGGCATTGACGCCCACGGAGAGTGCCCTATACTGCCCGTAGCCCGAGCCTCCCCTTACTGCCAGCCCTCCACTCAGCCCTCAGGACACTACGGCGCCCCCTGCCTTCAGAGCGGCAGGGGCCCCTGAGGGCTTCAAGACTAGAAGCCAAAGGCAAAGCCCTGGATGGTCAAATGGATCTGGGTCACCTGACCGAGGCCGGACTGTAATCAGACAGGAACACAGAGGGAGACCGTGCCACTTCCTTCCTGACCATAGAAACGGGATAAGCCATCTGAGTACTGCGTGTGAACGCGTAGGGAAAGTTCCATAGACCTAACTCTGAGAAACGTGGCGGGGTACAAGGCAGCTCTCAACTGACGTCTTCTGTCGTGAACCCAGAAGCGTTTCCATACGTATGCGTGGAAGCGTAAGGAAAGTGCCGTATACCTCCCTCGAAGAAGCAACCTCACTTTTCCAAAACCGTCTGCCACCTAACATCCTTCTCCTTGAAGACAGGAGCATTTTGAATAGTCGTGGTGGAAGCACAAGGAACGTGCCGTGCCCGGTACTCATCTCTGAGAAACAAGTCTGTGTGAAAAGGATCTTTCAGCTAGCACATGGGGTCATGAGGTCAGTAGACTTTCCAAATGTACGTGTGGAGGCATAAGGAGAGGGCCATATCCTTAACTCCAAGAAACAGCATTACGTAGGGAAACCGTCTTTCAAGCGAACACCTTTCCTGACCTCTATACAAGCAGTTTCCAAAGTGGCTGTGGAAGCATAACGCATGGGTTATGGACCTAACTCTGAAAACAAGGTTCTGTAGAATGCATCTCTCCACTCACGTCTTGTTTCGTGCTTAGGGAAGGGATACCTAATGCACGTGTGGAAGCCTGGGGAAAGTACCATATGCTTAAGTGTGAAAAGCAAGTCTGTGCAGAAGGCACCTTTCAGCTCCCGACTTGGTTCACGAGGATAGAAGCCATTTTAAATGTGTGTGTGGAAGCCTAAGGAAAGTGCCCTATATACTTACCCCTATGAAAATCCACTGTAGCAAACTCGTCCTTTAACTGACGGCTTTCCTGACGTTTTTCAAAAGTGTGTGTGGAAGCCCAAGGAAAAGTGGTATATGCTTCGCTCTTAGAGGCCTGCGTGGAAAGAACGCATCTTTCAACTCACAGCTTACACAAGGCTTTTCAAGGCTGTGTGCGGAAGCCTAAGGAAAAAGTGCATACACGTAACTCTCAGGAAAAAAAAAAACAAACAACGGCGAGAAAGCGTCTTTCAACGAACAACTTCTTTCCTGAAGGGAGAGAAGCATGTTCAACCGTGTGTGTGTGAATGAATAAGGAAAGTGCCATGTACTTAACTGGCAAAAGCAAGTCTGCGGATATGACAGCTTTCCACTAACATCTTCTATCCTGGAAAAAGAACCATTTCCAAAAGTGGCTGTGGAAGCCTAATGAAAGTGCCGTGCCCTGGACTCATCTCTGAGAAATAAGTCTGTGTGAAAAGGATCTTTCAGCTAGCACATGGGGTCATGAGGTCAGTAGAGTTTCCAAACGTACGTGTGGAGGCATAAGGAGAGGGCCATATCCTTAACTCCAAGAAACAGCATTACGTAGGGAAACCGTCTTTCAAGCGAACACCATTCCTGACCTCTATACAAGCAGTTTCCAAAGTGGGTGTGGAAGCATAACGCATGGGTTATGGACCTAACTCTGAAAACAAGGTTCTGTAGAATGTATCTCTCCACTCACGTATTGTTTCTTGCTTAAGGAAGGGATACCTAATGCACGTGTGGAAGCCTGGGGAAAGTACCATATGCTTAAGTGTGAAAAGCAAGTCTGTGCAGAAGGCACCTTTCAGCTCCCGACTTGGTTCACGAGGATAGAAGCCATTTTAAATGTGTGTGTGGAAGCCTAAGGAAAGTGCCCTATATACTTACCCCTATGAAAATCCACTGTAGCAAACTCGTCCTTTAACTGACGGCTTTCCTGACGTTTTTCAAAAGTGTGTGTGGAAGCCCAAGGAAAAGTGGTATATGCTTCGCTCTTAGAGGCCTGCGTGGAAAGAACGCATCTTTCAACTCACAGCTTACACAAGGCTTTTCAAGGCTGTGTGCGGAAGCCTAAGGAAAAAGTGCATACACGTAACTCTCAGGAAAAAAAAAAACAAACAACGGCGAGAAAGCGTCTTTCAACGAACAACTTCTTTCCTGAAGGGAGAGAAGCATGTTCAACCGTGTGTGTGTGAATGAATAAGGAAAGTGCCATGTACTTAACTGGCAAAAGCAAGTCTGCGGATATGACAGCTTTCCACTAACATCTTCTATCCTGGAAAAAGAACCATTTCCAAAAGTGGCTGTGGAAGCCTAATGAAAGTGCCGTGCCCTGGACTCATCTCTGAGAAATAAGTCTGTGTGAAAAGGATCTTTCAGCTAGCACATGGGGTCATGAGGTCAGTAGAGTTTCCAAACGTACGTGTGGAGGCATAAGGAGAGGGCCATATCCTTAACTCCAAGAAACAGCATTACGTAGGGAAACCGTCTTTCAAGCGAACACCATTCCTGACCTCTATACAAGCAGTTTCCAAAGTGGGTGTGGAAGCATAACGCATGGGTTATGGACCTAACTCTGAAAACAAGGTTCTGTAGAATGTATCTCTCCACTCACGTATTGTTTCTTGCTTAAGGAAGGGATACCTAATGCACGTGTGGAAGCCTGGGGAAAGTACCATATGCTTAAGTGTGAAAAGCAAGTCTGTGCAGAAGGCACCTTTCAGCTCCCGACTTGGTTCACGAGGATAGAAGCCATTTTAAATGTGTGTGTGGAAGCCTAAGGAAAGTGCCCTATATACTTACCCCTATGAAAATCCACTGTAGCAAACTCGTCCTTTAACTGACGGCTTTCCTGACGTTTTTCAAAAGTGTGTGTGGAAGCCCAAGGAAAAGTGGTATATGCTTCGCTCTTAGAAAGAGGCCTGCGTGGAAAGAACGCATCTTTCAACTCACAGCTTACACAAGGCTTTTCAGGGCTGTGTGCGGAAGCCTAAGGAAAAAGTGCATACACGTAACTCTCAGGAAAAAAAAAAACAAACAACGGCGAGAAAGCGTCTTTCAACGAACAACTTCTTTCCTGAAGGGAGAGAAGCATGTTCAACCGTGTGTGTGTGAATGAATAAGGAAAGTGCCATGTACTTAACTGGCCAAAGCAAGTCTGTGGATACGGCAGCTTTCCACTAACATCTTCTATCCTGGAAAGAGAACCATTTCCAAAAGTGGCTGTGGAAGCATAATGAAAGTGCCGTACACTTTACTCCGAGAATCAAGGCTCTGTCGACTGGATCCGTCACCTCACATCTTGTTCCAGGAAGTTAGAGGAGTTTCCCAAGGTATCTGTGGAAGCCTAAGGAAAGTGGCCTGTACTTAAGCCCAAGACACAGCCCTTTAGAGAAACAGTCTCACATCTAACATCTTTCTGGAAGCCACAGGCAATTTCAGAGCTGCGTGTGAAAGCTTCAGGAAGGTGCCAAATACCGAACTCCGAGAAACAAGCCCGGCTAGAATTCAAGCTCCCTTAACAAGGCGTTTCACGAAGGTAGACGCGTTCTCGCAAGTGCAGTGTGGAGGCATAAGGAAAGTGCTAAGGAACCACCCTGTGGCGACACCGGCTTTCAGCGAACATCATTTATCTGGAGAGAGAAGGATTTTCAGAAAAGTTGGCATTGACGCCCACGGAGTGTGCCCTATACTGCCCGTAGCCCGAGCCTCCCCTTACTGCCAGCCCTCCACTCAGCCCTCAGGACACTACGGCTCCCCCTGCCTTCAGAGCGGCAGGGGCCCCTGAGGGCTTCAAGACTAGAAGCCAAAGGCAAAGCCCTGGATGGTCAAATGGATCTGGGTCACCTGACCGAGGCCGGACTGTAATCAGACAGGAACACAGAGGGAGACCGTGCCACTTCCTTCCTGACCATAGAAACGGGATAAGCCATCTGAGTACTGCGTGTGAACGCGTAGGGAAAGTTCCATAGACCTAACTCTGAGAAACGTGGCGGGGTACAAGGCAGCTCTCAACTGACGTCTTCTGTCGTGAACCCAGAAGCGTTTCCATACGTATGCGTGGAAGCGTAAGGAAAGTGCCGTATACCTCCCTCGAAGAAGCAACCTCACTTTTCCAA
Organism: Halichoerus grypus; assembly: GCF_964656455.1. Classification (NCBI taxonomy): domain Eukaryota; kingdom Metazoa; phylum Chordata; class Mammalia; order Carnivora; family Phocidae; genus Halichoerus; species Halichoerus grypus. The sequence goes on along the minus strand of NW_027555011.1, from coordinate 36,671 downwards.
AACCGTCTGCCACCTAACATCCTTCTCCTTGAAGACAGGAGCATTTTGAATAGTCGTGGTGGAAGCACAAGGAACGTGCCGTGCCCGGTACTCATCTCTGAGAAACAAGTCTGTGTGAAAAGGATCTTTCAGCTAGCACATGGGGTCATGAGGTCAGTAGAGTTTCCAAATGTACGTGTGGAGGCATAAGGAGAGGGCCATATCCTTAACTCCAAGAAACAGCATTACGTAGGGAAACCGTCTTTCAAGCGAACACCTTTCCTGACCTCTATACAAGCAGTTTCCAAAGTGGCTGTGGAAGCATAACGCATGGGTTATGGACCTAACTCTGAAAACAAGGTTCTGTAGAATGCATCTCTCCACTCACGTCTTGTTTCGTGCTTAGGGAAGGGATACCTAATGCACGTGTGGAAGCCTGGGGAAAGAACCATATGCTTAAGTGTGAAAAGCAAGTCTGTGCAGAAGGCAACTTTCAGCTCCCGACTTGGTTCACGAGGATAGAAACCATTTTAAATGTGTGTGTGGAAGCCTAAGGAAAGTGCCCTATATACTTACCCCTATGAAAATCCACTGTAGCAAAGTCGTCCTTTAACTGACGGCTTTCCTGACGTTTTTCAAAAGTGTGTGTGGAAGCCCAAGGAAAAGTGGTATATGCTTCGCTCTTAGAAAGAGGCCTGCGTGGAAAGAACGCATCTTTCAACTCACAGCTTACACAAGGCTTTTCAAGGCTGTGTGCGGAAGCCTAAGGAAAAAGTGCATACACATAACTCTCAGGAAAAAAACAAACAAACAACGGCGAGAAAGCGTCTTTCAACGAACAACTTCTTTCCTGAAGGGAGAGAAGCATGTTCAACCGTGTGTGTGTGAATGAATAAGGAAAGTGCCATGTACTTAACTGGCAAAAGCAAGTCTGCGGATATGACAGCTTTCCACTAACATCTTCTATCCTGGAAAGAGAACCATTTCCAAAAGTGGCTGTGGAAGCCTAATGAAAGTGCCGTGCCCTGGACTCATCTCTGAGAAATAAGTCTGTGTGAAAAGGATCTTTCAGCTAGCACATGGGGTCATGAGGTCAGTAGAGTTTCCAAACGTACGTGTGGAGGCATAAGGAGAGGGCCATATCCTTAACTCCAAGAAACAGCATTACATAGGGAAACCGTCTTTCAAGCGAACACCATTCCTGACCTCTATACATGCAGTTTCCAAAGTGGGTGTGGAAGCATAACGCATGGGTTATGGACCTAACTCTGAAAACAAGGTTCTGTAGAATGTATCTCTCCACTCACGTATTGTTTCTTGCTTAAGGAAGGGATACCTAATGCACGTGTGGAAGCCTGGGGAAAGTACCATATGCTTAAGTGTGAAAAGCAAGTCTGTGCAGAAGGCACCTTTCAGCTCCCGTCTTGTTTCACGAGGATAGAAGCCATTTCAAATGTGTGTGTGGAAGCCTAAGGAAAGTGCCCTATATACTTACCCCTATGAAAATCCACTGTAGCAAACCCATCCTTCAACTCACGGCTTTCCTGACGTTTTTCAAAAGTGTGTGTGGAAGCCCAAGGAAAAATGGGATATGCTTCGCTCTTAGAAAGAGGCCTGCGTGGAAAGAACGCATCTTTCAACTCACAGCTTACACAAGGTTTTTCAAGGCTGTGTGCGGAAGCCTAAGGAAAAAGTGCATACACGTAACTCTCAGGAAAAAAAAAAACAAACAACGGCGAGAAAGCGTCTTTCAACGAACAACTTCTTTCCTGAAGGGAGAGAAGCATGTTCAACCGTGTGTGTGTGAATGAATAAGGAAAGTGCCATGTACTTAACTGGCCAAAGCAAGTCTGTGGATACGGCAGCTTTCCACTAACATCTTCTATCCTGGAAAGAGAACCATTTCCAAAAGTGGCTGTGGAAGCATAATGAAAGTGCCGTACACTTTACTCCGAGAATCAAGGCTCTGTCGACTGGATCCGTCACCTCACATCTTGTTCCAGGAAGTTAGAGGAGTTTCCCAAGGTATCTGTGGAAGCCTAAGGAAAGTGGCCTGTACTTAAGCCCAAGACACAGCCCTTTAGAGAAACAGTCTCACAGCTAACATCTTTCCGGAAGCCACAGGCAATTTCAGAGCTGCGTGTGAAAGCTTCAGGAAGGTGCCAAATACCGAACTCCGAGAAACAAGCCCGGCTAGAATGCAAGCTCCCCTAACAAGGCGTTTCACGAAGGTAAGACGCGTTCTCGCAAGTGCAGTGTGGAGGCATAAGGAAAGTGCTAAGGAACCACCCTGTGGCGACACCGGCTTTCCGCGAACATCATTTATCTGGAGAGAGAAGGATTTTCAGAAAAGTTGGCATTGACGCCCACGGAGAGTGCCCTATACTGCCCGTAGCCCGAGCCTCCCCTTACTGCCAGCCCTCCACTCAGCCCTCAGGACACTACGGCGCCCCCTGCCTTCAGAGCGGCAGGGGCCCCTGAGGGCTTCAAGACTAGAAGCCAAAGGCAAAGCCCTGGATGGTCAAATGGATCTGGGTCACCTGACCGAGGCCGGACTGTAATCAGACAGGAACACAGAGGGAGACCGTGCCACTTCTTTCCTGACCATAGAAACGGGATAAGCCATCTGAGTACTGCGTGTGAACGCGTAGGGAAAGTTCCATAGACCTAACTCTGAGAAACATGGCGGGGTACAAGGCAGCTCTCAACTGACGTCTTCTGTCGTGAACCCAGAAGCGTTTCCATACGTATGCGTGGAAGCGTAAGGAAAGTGCCGTATACCTCCCTCGAAGAAGCAACCTCACTTTTCCAAAACCGTCTGCCACCTAACATCCTTCTCCTTGAAGACAGGAGCATTTTGAATAGTCGTGGTGGAAGCACAAGGAATTGCCGTGCCTGGTACTCATCTCTGAGAAACAAGTCTGTGTGAAAAGGATCTTTCAGCTAGCACATGGGGTCATGAGGTCAGTAGAGTTTCCAAATGTACGTGTGGAGGCATAAGGCGAGGGCCATATCCTTAACTCCAAGAAACAGCATTACGTAGGGAAACCGTCTTTCAAGCGAACACCTTTCCTGACCTCTATACAAGCAGTTTCCAAAGTGGCTGTGGAAGCATAACGCATGGGTTATGGACCTAACTCTGAAAACAAGGTTCTGTAGAATGCATCTCTCCACTCACGTCTTGTTTCGTGCTTAGGGAAGGGATACCTAATGCACGTGTGGAAGCCTGGGGAAAGTACCATATGCTTAAGTGTGAAAAGCAAGTCTGTGCAGAAGGCACCTTTCAGCTCCCGACTTGGTTCACGAGGATAGAAGCCATTTTAAATGTGTGTGTGGAAGCCTAAGGAAAGTGCCCTATATACTTACCCCTATGAAAATCCACTGTAGCCAACCCATCCTTCAACTCACGGCTTTCCTGACGTTTTCAAAAGTGTGTGTGGAAGCCCAAGGAAAAGTGGTATATGCTTCGCTCTTAGAAAGAGGCCTGCGTGGAAAGAACGCATCTTTCAACTCACAGCTTACACAAGGCTTTTCAGGGCTGTGTGCGGAAGCCTAAGGAAAAAGTGCATACACGTAACTCTCAGAAAAAAAAAAAACAAACAACGGCGAGAAAGCGTCTTTCAACGAACAACTTCTTTCCTGAAGGGAGAGAAGCATGTTCAACCGTGTGTGTGTGAATGAATAAGGAAAGTGCCATGTACTTAACTGGCAAAAGCAAGTCTGCGGATATGACAGCTTTCCACTAACATCTTCTATCCTGGAAAGAGAACCATTTCCAAAAGTGGCTGTGGAAGCCTAATGAAAGTGCCGTGCCCTGGACTCATCTCTGAGAAATAAGTCTGTGTGAAAAGGATCTTTCAGCTAGCACATGGGGTCATGAGGTCAGTAGAGTTTCCAAACGTACGTGTGGAGGCATAAGGAGAGGGCCATATCCTTAACTCCAAGAAACAGCATTACGTAGGGAAACCGTCTTTCAAGCGAACACCATTCCTGACCTCTATACAAGCAGTTTCCAAAGTGGGTGTGGAAGCATAACGCATGGGTTATGGACCTAACTCTGAAAACAAGGTTCTGTAGAATGTATCTCTCCACTCACGTATTGTTTCTTGCTTAAGGAAGGGATACCTAATGCACGTGTGGAAGCCTGGGGAAAGTACCATATGCTTAAGTGTGAAAAGCAAGTCTGTGCAGAAGGCACCTTTCAGCTCCCGTCTTGTTTCACGAGGATAGAAGCCATTTCAAATGTGTGTGTGGAAGCCTAAGGAAAGTGCCCTATATACTTACCCCTATGAAAATCCACTGTAGCAAACCCATCCTTCAACTCACGGCTTTCCTGACGTTTTTCAAAAGTGTGTGTGGAAGCCCAAGGAAAAATGGGATATGCTTCGCTCTTAGAAAGAGGCCTGCGTGGAAAGAACGCATCTTTCAACTCACAGCTTACACAAGGTTTTTCAAGGCTGTGTGCGGAAGCCTAAGGAAAAAGTGCATACACGTAACTCTCAGGAAAAAAAAAAACAAACAACGGCGAGAAAGCGTCTTTCAACGAACAACTTCTTTCCTGAAGGGAGAGAAGCATGTTCAACCGTGTGTGTGTGAATGAATAAGGAAAGTGCCATGTACTTAACTGGCCAAAGCAAGTCTGTGGATACGGCAGCTTTCCACTAACATCTTCTATCCTGGAAAGAGAACCATTTCCAAAAGTGGCTGTGGAAGCATAATGAAAGTGCCGTACACTTTACTCCGAGAATCAAGGCTCTGTCGACTGGATCCGTCACCTCACATCTTGTTCCAGGAAGTTAGAGGAGTTTCCCAAGGTATCTGTGGAAGCCTAAGGAAAGTGGCCTGTACTTAAGCCCAAGACACAGCCCTTTAGAGAAACAGTCTCACAGCTAACATCTTTCCGGAAGCCACAGGCAATTTCAGAGCTGCGTGGGAAAGCTTCAGGAAGGTGCCAAATACCGAACTCCGAGAAACAAGCCCGGCTAGAATGCAAGCTCCCCTAACAAGGCGTTTCACGAAGGTAAGACGCGTTCTCGCAAGTGCAGTGTGGAGGCATAAGGAAAGTGCTAAGGAACCACCCTGTGGCGACACCGGCTTTCCGCGAACATCATTTATCTGGAGAGAGAAGGATTTTCAGAAAAGTTGGCATTGACGCCCACGGAGAGTGCCCTATACTGCCCGTAGCCCGAGCCTCCCCTTACTGCCAGCCCTCCACTCAGCCCTCAGGACACTACGGCGCCCCCTGCCTTCAGAGCGGCAGGGGCCCCTGAGGGCTTCAAGACTAGAAGCCAAAGGCAAAGCCCTGGATGGTCAAATGGATCTGGGTCACCTGACCGAGGCCGGACTGTAATCAGACAGGAACACAGAGGGAGACCGTGCCACTTCCTTCCTGACCATAGAAACGGGATAAGCCATCTGAGTACTGCGTGTGAACGCGTAGGGAAAGTTCCATAGACCTAACTCTGAGAAACGTGGCGGGGTACAAGGCAGCTCTCAACTGACGTCTTCTGTCGTGAACCCAGAAGCGTTTCCATACGTATGCGTGGAAGCGTAAGGAAAGTGCCGTATACCTCCCTCGAAGAAGCAACCTCACTTTTCCAAAACCGTCTGCCACCTAACATCCTTCTCCTTGAAGACAGGAGCATTTTGAATAGTCGTGGTGGAAGCACAAGGAACGTGCCGTGCCCGGTACTCATCTCTGAGAAACAAGTCTGTGTGAAAAGGATCTTTCAGCTAGCACATGGGGTCATGAGGTCAGTAGAGTTTCCAAATGTACGTGTGGAGGCATAAGGAGAGGGCCATATCCTTAACTCCAAGAAACAGCATTACGTAGGGAAACCGTCTTTCAAGCGAACACCTTTCCTGACCTCTATACAAGCAGTTTCCAAAGTGGCTGTGGAAGCATAACGCATGGGTTATGGACCTAACTCTGAAAACAAGGTTCTGTAGAATGCATCTCTCCACTCACGTCTTGTTTCGTGCTTAGGGAAGGGATACCTAATGCACGTGTGGAAGCCTGGGGAAAGTACCATATGCTTAAGTGTGAAAAGCAAGTCTGTGCAGAAGGCACCTTTCAGCTCCCGACTTGGTTCACGAGGATAGAAGCCATTTTAAATGTGTGTGTGGAAGCCTAAGGAAAGTGCCCTATATACTTACCCCTATGAAAATCCACTGTAGCAAACTCGTCCTTTAACTGACGGCTTTCCTGACGTTTTTCAAAAGTGTGTGTGGAAGCCCAAGGAAAAGTGGTATATGCTTCGCTCTTAGAAAGAGGTCTGCGTGGAAAGAACGCATCTTTCAACTCACAGCTTACACAAGGCTTTTCAAGGCTGTGTGCGGAAGCCTAAGGAAAAAGTGCATACACGTAACTCTCAGAAAAAAAAAAAACAAACAACGGCGAGAAAGCGTCTTTCAACGAACAACTTCTTTCCTGAAGGGAGAGAAGCATGTTCAACCGTGTGTGTGTGAATGAATAAGGAAAGTGCCATGTACTTAACTGGCAAAAGCAAGTCTGCGGATATGACAGCTTTCCACTAACATCTTCTATCCTGGAAAGAGAACCATTTCCAAAAGTGGCTGTGGAAGCCTAATGAAAGTGCCGTGCCCTGGACTCATCTCTGAGAAATAAGTCTGTGTGAAAAGGATCTTTCAGCTAGCACATGGGGTCATGAGGTCAGTAGAGTTTCCAAACGTACGTGTGGAGGCATAAGGAGAGGGCCATATCCTTAACTCCAAGAAACAGCATTACGTAGGGAAACCGTCTTTCAAGCGAACACCATTCCTGACCTCTATACAAGCAGTTTCCAAAGTGGGTGTGGAAGCATAACGCATGGGTTATGGACCTAACTCTGAAAACAAGGTTCTGTAGAATGTATCTCTCCACTCACGTATTGTTTCTTGCTTAAGGAAGGGATACCTAATGCACGTGTGGAAGCCTGGGGAAAGTACCATATGCTTAAGTGTGAAAAGCAAGTCTGTGCAGAAGGCACCTTTCAGCTCCCGTCTTGTTTCACGAGGATAGAAGCCATTTCAAATGTGTGTGTGGAAGCCTAAGGAAAGTGCCCTATATACTTACCCCTATGAAAATCCACTGTAGCAAACCCATCCTTCAACTCACGGCTTTCCTGACGTTTTTCAAAAGTGTGTGTGGAAGCCCAAGGAAAAATGGGATATGCTTCGCTCTTAGAAAGAGGCCTGCGTGGAAAGAACGCATCTTTCAACTCACAGCTTACACAAGGTTTTTCAAGGCTGTGTGCGGAAGCCTAAGGAAAAAGTGCATACACGTAACTCTCAGGAAAAAAAAAAACAAACAACGGCGAGAAAGCGTCTTTCAACGAACAACTTCTTTCCTGAAGGGAGAGAAGCATGTTCAACCGTGTGTGTGTGAATGAATAAGGAAAGTGCCATGTACTTAACTGGCCAAAGCAAGTCTGTGGATACGGCAGCTTTCCACTAACATCTTCTATCCTGGAAAGAGAACCATTTCCAAAAGTGGCTGTGGAAGCATAATAAAAGTGCCGTACACTTTACTCCGAGAATCAAGGCTCTGTCGACTGGATCCGTCACCTCACATCTTGTTCCAGGAAGTTAGAGGAGTTTCCCAAGGTATCTGTGGAAGCCTAAGGAAAGTGGCCTGTACTTAAGCCCAAGACACAGCCCTTTAGAGAAACAGTCTCACAGCTAACATCTTTCCGGAAGCCACAGGCAATTTCAGAGCTGCGTGGGAAAGCTTCAGGAAGGTGCCAAATACCGAACTCCGAGAAACAAGCCCGGCTAGAATGCAAGCTCCCCTAACAAGGCGTTTCACGAAGGTAAGACGCGTTCTCGCAAGTGCAGTGTGGAGGCATAAGGAAAGTGCTAAGGAACCACCCTGTGGCGACACCGGCTTTCCGCGAACATCATTTATCTGGAGAGAGAAGGATTTTCAGAAAAGTTGGCATTGACGCCCACGGAGAGTGCCCTATACTGCCCGTAGCCCGAGCCTCCCCTTACTGCCAGCCCTCCACTCAGCCCTCAGGACACTACGGCGCCCCCTGCCTTCAGAGCGGCAGGGGCCCCTGAGGGCTTCAAGACTAGAAGCCAAAGGCAAAGCCCTGGATGGTCAAATGGATCTGGGTCACCTGACCGAGGCCGGACTGTAATCAGACAGGAACACAGAGGGAGACCGTGCCACTTCTTTCCTGACCATAGAAACGGGATAAGCCATCTGAGTACTGCGTGTGAACGCGTAGGGAAAGTTCCATAGACCTAACTCTGAGAAACGTGGCGGGGTACAAGGCAGCTCTCAACTGACGTCTTCTGTCGTGAACCCAGAAGCGTTTCCATACGTATGCGTGGAAGCGTAAGGAAAGTGCCGTATACCTCCCTCGAAGAAGCAACCTCACTTTTCCAAAACCGTCTGCCACCTAACATCCTTCTCCTTGAAGACAGGAGCATTTTGAATAGTCGTGGTGGAAGCACAAGGAATTGCCGTGCCTGGTACTCATCTCTGAGAAACAAGTCTGTGTGAAAAGGATCTTTCAGCTAGCACATGCGGTCATGAGGTCAGTAGAGTTTCCAAATGTACGTGTGGAGGCATAAGGCGAGGGCCATATCCTTAACTCCAAGAAACAGCATTACGTAGGGAAACCGTCTTTCAAGCGAACACCTTTCCTGACCTCTATACAAGCAGTTTCCAAAGTGGCTGTGGAAGCATAACGCATGGGTTATGGACCTAACTCTGAAAACAAGGTTCTGTAGAATGCATCTCTCCACTCACGTCTTGTTTCGTGCTTAGGGAAGGGATACCTAATGCACGTGTGGAAGCCTGGGGAAAGTACCATATGCTTAAGTGTGAAAAGCAAGTCTGTGCAGAAGGCACCTTTCAGCTCCCGACTTGGTTCACGAGGATAGAAGCCATTTTAAATGTGTGTGTGGAAGCCTAAGGAAAGTGCCCTATATACTTACCCCTATGAAAATCCACTGTAGCAAACTCGTCCTTTAACTGACGGCTTTCCTGACGTTTTTCAAAAGTGTGTGTGGAAGCCCAAGGAAAAGTGGTATATGCTTCGCTCTTAGAAAGAGGCATGCGTGGAAAGAACGCATCTTTAATCTCACAGCTTACACAAGGCTTTTCAAGGCTGTGTGCGGAAGCCTAAGGAAAAAGTGCATACACGTAACTCTCAGGAAAAAAACAAACAAACAACGGCGAGAAAGCGTCTTTCAACGAACAACTTCTTTCCTGAAGGGAGAGAAGCATGTTCAACCGTGTGTGTGTGAATGAATAAGGAAAGTGCCATGTACTTAACTGGCAAAAGCAAGTCTGCGGATATGACAGCTTTCCACTAACATCTTCTATCCTGGAAAAAGAACCATTTCCAAAAGTGGCTGTGGAAGCCTAATGAAAGTGCCGTGCCCTGGACTCATCTCTGAGAAATAAGTCTGTGTGAAAAGGATCTTTCAGCTAGCACATGGGGTCATGAGGTCAGTAGAGTTTCCAAACGTACGTGTGGAGGCATAAGGAGAGGGCCATATCCTTAACTCCAAGAAACAGCATTACGTAGGGAAACCGTCTTTCAAGCGAACACCATTCCTGACCTCTATACAAGCAGTTTCCAAAGTGGGTGTGGAAGCATAACGCATGGGTTATGGACCTAACTCTGAAAACAAGGTTCTGTAGAATGTATCTCTCCACTCACGTATTGTTTCTTGCTTAAGGAAGGGATACCTAATGCACGTGTGGAAGCCTGGGGAAAGTACCATATGCTTAACTGTGAAAAGCAAGTCTGTGCAGAAGGCACCTTTCAGCTCCCGTCTTGTTTCACGAGGATAGAAGCCATTTCAAATGTGTGTGTGGAAGCCTAAGGAAAGTGCCCTATATACTTACCCCTATGAAAATCCACTGTAGCAAACCCATCCTTCAACTCACGGCTTTCCTGACGTTTTTCAAAAGTGTGTGTGGAAGCCCAAGGAAAAATGGGATATGCTTCGCTCTTAGAAAGAGGCCTGCGTGGAAAGAACGCATCTTTCAACTCACAGCTTACACAAGGTTTTTCAAGGCTGTGTGCGGAAGTCTAAGGAAAAAGTGCATACACGTAACTCTCAGGAAAAAAAAAAACAAACAACGGCGAGAAAGCGTCTTTCAACGAACAACTTCTTTCCTGAAGGGAGAGAAGCATGTTCAACCGTGTGTGTGTGAATGAATAAGGAAAGTGCCATGTACTTAACTGGCCAAAGCAAGTCTGTGGATACGGCAGCTTTCCACTAACATCTTCTATCCTGGAAAGAGAACCATTTCCAAAAGTGGCTGTGGAAGCATAATGAAAGTGCCGTACACTTTACTCCGAGAATCAAGGCTCTGTCGACTGGATCCGTCACCTCACATCTTGTTCCAGGAAGTTAGAGGAGTTTCCCAAGGTATCTGTGGAAGCCTAAGGAAAGTGGCCTGTACTTAAGCCCAAGACACAGCCCTTTAGAGAAACAGTCTCACAGCTAACATCTTTCCGGAAGCCACAGGCAATTTCAGAGCTGCGTGGGAAAGCTTCAGGAAGGTGCCAAATACCGAACTCCGAGAAACAAGCCCGGCTAGAATGCAAGCTCCCCTAACAAGGCGTTTCACGAAGGTAGACGCGTTCTCGCAAGTGCAGTGTGGAGGCATAAGGAAAGTGCTAAGGAACCACCCTGTGGCGACACCGGCTTTCCGCGAACATCATTTATCTGGAGAGAGAAGGATTTTCAGAAAAGTTGGCATTGACGCCCACGGAGAGTGCCCTATACTGCCCGTAGCCCGAGCCTCCCCTTACTGCCAGCCCTCCACTCAGCCCTCAGGACACTACGGCGCCCCCTGCCTTCAGAGCGGCAGGGGCCCCTGAGGGCTTCAAGACTAGAAGCCAAAGGCAAAGCCCTGGATGGTCAAATGGATCTGGGTCACCTGACCGAGGCCGGACTGTAATCAGACAGGAACACAGAGGGAGACCGTGCCACTTCTTTCCTGACCATAGAAACGGGATAAGCCATCTGAGTACTGCGTGTGAACGCGTAGGGAAAGTTCCATAGACCTAACTCTGAGAAACGTGGCGGGGTACAAGGCAGCTCTCAACTGACGTCTTCTGTCGTGAACCCAGAAGCGTTTCCATACGTATGCGTGGAAGCGTAAGGAAAGTGCCGTATACCTCCCTCGAAGAAGCAACCTCACTTTTCCAAAACCGTCTGCCACCTAACATCCTTCTCCTTGAAGACAGGAGCATTTTGAATAGTCGTGGTGGAAGCACAAGGAACGTGCCGTGCCCGGTACTCATCTCTGAGAAACAAGTCTGTGTGAAAAGGATCTTTCAGCTAGCACATGGGGTCATGAGGTCAGTAGAGTTTCCAAATGTACGTGTGGAGGCATAAGGAGAGGGCCATATCCTTAACTCCAAGAAACAGCATTACGTAGGGAAACCGTCTTTCAAGCGAACACCTTTCCTGACCTCTATACAAGCAGTTTCCAAAGTGGCTGTGGAAGCATAACGCATGGGTTATGGACCTAACTCTGAAAACAAGGTTCTGTAGAATGCATCTCTCCACTCACGTCTTGTTTCGTGCTTAGGGAAGGGATACCTAATGCACGTGTGGAAGCCTGGGGAAAGTACCATATGCTTAAGTGTGAAAAGCAAGTCTGTGCAGAAGGCACCTTTCAGCTCCCGACTTGGTTCACGAGGATAGAAGCCATTTTAAATGTGTGTGTGGAAGCCTAAGGAAAGTGCCCTATATACTTACCCCTATGAAAATCCACTGTAGCAAACTCGTCCTTTAACTGACGGCTTTCCTGACGTTTTTCAAAAGTGTGTGTGGAAGCCCAAGGAAAAGTGGTATATGCTTCGCTCTTAGAAAGAGGCCTGCGTGGAAAGAACGCATCTTTCAACTCACAGCTTACACAAGGCTTTTCAGGGCTGTGTGCGGAAGCCTAAGGAAAAAGTGCATACACGTAACTCTCAGGAAAAAAAAAAAAAACAAACAACGGCGAGAAAGCGTCTTTCAACGAACAACTTCTTTCCTGAAGGGAGAGAAGCATGTTCAACCGTGTGTGTGTGAATGAATAAGGAAAGTGCCATGTACTTAACTGGCAAAAGCAAGTCTGCGGATATGACAGCTTTCCACTAACATCTTCTATCCTGGAAAGAGAACCATTTCCAAAAGTGGCTGTGGAAGCCTAATGAAAGTGCCGTGCCCTGGACTCATCTCTGAGAAATAAGTCTGTGTGAAAAGGATCTTTCAGCTAGCACATGGGGTCATGAGGTCAGTAGAGTTTCCAAACGTACGTGTGGAGGCATAAGGAGAGGGCCATATCCTTAACTCCAAGAAACAGCATTAAGTAGGGAAACCGTCTTTCAAGCGAACACCATTCCTGACCTCTATACAAGCAGTTTCCAAAGTGGGTGTGGAAGCATAACGCATGGGTTATGGACCTAACTCTGAAAACAAGGTTCTGTAGAATGTATCTCTCCACTCACGTATTGTTTCTTGCTTAAGGAAGGGATACCTAATGCACGTGTGGAAGCCTGGGGAAAGTACCATATGCTTAAGTGTGAAAAGCAAGTCTGTGCAGAAGGCACCTTTCAGCTCCCGTCTTGTTTCACGAGGATAGAAGCCATTTCAAATGTGTGTGTGGAAGCCTAAGGAAAGTGCCCTATATACTTACCCCTATGAAAATCCACTGTAGCAAACCCATCCTTCAACTCACGGCTTTCCTGACGTTTTTCAAAAGTGTGTGTGGAAGCCCAAGGAAAAATGGGATATGCTTCGCTCTTAGAAAGAGGCCTGCGTGGAAAGAACGCATCTTTCAACTCACAGCTTACACAAGGCTTTTCAGGGCTGTGTGCGGAAGCCTAAGGAAAAAGTGCATACACGTAACTCTCAGGAAAAAAACAAACAAACAACGGCGAGAAAGCGTCTTTCAACGAACAACTTCTTTCCTGAAGGGAGAGAAGCATGTTCAACCGTGTGTGTGTGAATGAATAAGGAAAGTGCCATGTACTTAACTGGCAAAAGCAAGTCTGCGGATATGACAGCTTTCCACTAACATCTTCTATCCTGGAAAGAGAACCATTTCCAAAAGTGGCTGTGGAAGCCTAATGAAAGTGCCGTGCCCTGGACTCATCTCTGAGAAATAAGTCTGTGTGAAAAGGATCTTTCAGCTAGCACATGGGGTCATGAGGTCAGTAGAGTTTCCAAACGTACGTGTGGAGGCATAAGGAGAGGGCCATATCCTTAACTCCAAGAAACAGCATTACGTAGGGAAACCGTCTTTCAAGCGAACACCATTCCTGACCTCTATACAAGCAGTTTCCAAAGTGGGTGTGGAAGCATAACGCATGGGTTATGGACCTAACTCTGAAAACAAGGTTCTGTAGAATGTATCTCTCCACTCACGTATTGTTTCTTGCTTAAGGAAGGGATACCTAATGCACGTGTGGAAGCCTGGGGAAAGTACCATATGCTTAAGTGTGAAAAGCAAGTCTGTGCAGAAGGCACCTTTCAGCTCCCGTCTTGTTTCACGAGGATAGAAGCCATTTCAAATGTGTGTGTGGAAGCCTAAGGAAAGTGCCCTATATACTTACCCCTATGAAAATCCACTGTAGCAAACCCATCCTTCAACTCACGGCTTTCCTGACGTTTTTCAAAAGTGTGTGTGGAAGCCCAAGGAAAAATGGGATATGCTTCGCTCTTAGAAAGAGGCCTGCGTGGAAAGAACGCATCTTTCAACTCACAGCTTACACAAGGTTTTTCAAGGCTGTGTGCGGAAGCCTAAGGAAAAAGTGCATACACGTAACTCTCAGGAAAAAAACAAACAAACAACGGCGAGAAAGCGTCTTTCAACGAACAACTTCTTTCCTGAAGGGAGAGAAGCATGTTCAACCGTGTGTGTGTGAATGAATAAGGAAAGTGCCATGTACTTAACTGGCCAAAGCAAGTCTGTGGATACGGCAGCTTTCCACTAACATCTTCTATCCTGGAAAGAGAACCATTTCCAAAAGTGGCTGTGGAAGCATAATGAAAGTGCCGTACACTTTACTCCGAGAATCAAGGCTCTGTCGACTGGATCCGTCACCTCACATCTTGTTCCAGGAAGTTAGAGGAGTTTCCCAAGGTATCTGTGGAAGCCTAAGGAAAGTGGCCTGTACTTAAGCCCAAGACACAGCCCTTTAGAGAAACAGTCTCACAGCTAACATCTTTCCGGAAGCCACAGGCAATTTCAGAGCTGCGTGGGAAAGCTTCAGGAAGGTGCCAAATACCGAACTCCGAGAAACAAGCCCGGCTAGAATGCAAGCTCCCCTAACAAGGCGTTTCACGAAGGTAGACGCGTTCTCGCAAGTGCAGTGTGGAGGCATAAGGAAAGTGCTAAGGAACCACCCTGTGGCGACACCGGCTTTCCGCGAACATCATTTATCTGGAGAGAGAAGGATTTTCAGAAAAGTTGGCATTGACGCCCACGGAGAGTGCCCTATACTGCCCGTAGCCCGAGCCTCCCCTTACTGCCAGCCCTCCACTCAGCCCTCAGGACACTACGGCGCCCCCTGCCTTCAGAGCGGCAGGGGCCCCTGAGGGCTTCAAGACTAGAAGCCAAAGGCAAAGCCCTGGATGGTCAAATGGATCTGGGTCACCTGACCGAGGCCGGACTGTAATCAGACAGGAACACAGAGGGAGACCGTGCCACTTCCTTCCTGACCATAGAAACGGGATAAGCCATCTGAGTACTGCGTGTGAACGCGTAGGGAAAGTTCCATAGACCTAACTCTGAGAAACGTGGCGGGGTACAAGGCAGCTCTCAACTGACGTCTTCTGTCGTGAACCCAGAAGCGTTTCCATACGTATGCGTGGAAGCGTAAGGAAAGTGCCGTATACCTCCCTCGAAGAAGCAACCTCACTTTTCCAAAACCGTCTGCCACCTAACATCCTTCTCCTTGAAGACAGGAGCATTTTGAATAGTCGTGGTGGAAGCACAAGGAACGTGCCGTGCCCGGTACTCATCTCTGAGAAACAAGTCTGTGTGAAAAGGATCTTTCAGCTAGCACATGGGGTCATGAGGTCAGTAGAGTTTCCAAATGTACGTGTGGAGGCATAAGGAGAGGGCCATATCCTTAACTCCAAGAAACAGCATTACGTAGGGAAACCGTCTTTCAAGCGAACACCTTTCCTGACCTCTATACAAGCAGTTTCCAAAGTGGCTGTGGAAGCATAACGCATGGGTTATGGACCTAACTCTGAAAACAAGGTTCTGTAGAATGCATCTCTCCACTCACGTCTTGTTTCGTGCTTAGGGAAGGGATACCTAATGCACGTGTGGAAGCCTGGGGAAAGTACCATATGCTTAAGTGTGAAAAGCAAGTCTGTGCAGAAGGCACCTTTCAGCTCCCGACTTGGTTCACGAGGATAGAAGCCATTTCAAATGTGTGTGTGGAAGCCTAAGGAAAGTGCCCTATATACTTACCCCTATGAAAATCCACTGTAGCAAACTCGTCCTTTAACTGACGGCTTTCCTGACGTTTTTCAAAAGTGTGTGTGGAAGCCCAAGGAAAAGTGGTATATGCTTCGCTCTTAGAAAGAGGCCTGCGTGGAAAGAACGCATCTTTCAACTCACAGCTTACACAAGGCTTTTCAGGGCTGTGTGCGGAAGCCTAAGGAAAAAGTACATACACGTAACTCTCAGGAAAAAAAAAAAAAACAAACAACGGCGAGAAAGCGTCTTTCAACGAACAACTTCTTTCCTGAAGGGAGAGAAGCATGTTCAACCGTGTGTGTGTGAATGAATAAGGAAAGTGCCATGTACTTAACTGGCAAAAGCAAGTCTGCGGATATGACAGCTTTCCACTAACATCTTCTATCCTGGAAAGAGAACCATTTCCAAAAGTGGCTGTGGAAGCCTAATGAAAGTGCCGTGCCCTGGACTCATCTCTGAGAAATAAGTCTGTGTGAAAAGGATCTTTCAGCTAGCACATGGGGTCATGAGGTCAGTAGAGTTTCCAAACGTACGTGTGGAGGCATAAGGAGAGGGCCATATCCTTAACTCCAAGAAACAGCATTACGTAGGGAAACCGTCTTTCAAGCGAACACCATTCCTGACCTCTATACAAGCAGTTTCCAAAGTGGGTGTGGAAGCATAACGCATGGGTTATGGACCTAACTCTGAAAACAAGGTTCTGTAGAATGTATCTCTCCACTCACGTATTGTTTCTTGCTTAAGGAAGGGATACCTAATGCACGTGTGGAAGCCTGGGGAAAGTACCATATGCTTAAGTGTGAAAAGCAAGTCTGTGCAGAAGGCACCTTTCAGCTCCCGTCTTGTTTCACGAGGATAGAAGCCATTTCAAATGTGTGTGTGGAAGCCTAAGGAAAGTGCCCTATATACTTACCCCTATGAAAATCCACTGTAGCAAACCCATCCTTCAACTCACGGCTTTCCTGACGTTTTTCAAAAGTGTGTGTGGAAGCCCAAGGAAAAATGGGATATGCTTCGCTCTTAGAAAGAGGCCTGCGTGGAAAGAACGCATCTTTCAACTCACAGCTTACACAAGGTTTTTCAGGGCTGTGTGCGGAAGCCTAAGGAAAAAGTGCATACAAGTAACTCTCAGGAAAAGAAAAAAAACAAACAACGGCGAGAAAGCGTCTTTCAACGAACAACTTCTTTCCTGAAGGGAGAGAAGCATGTTCAACCGTGTGTGTGTGAATGAATAAGGAAAGTGCCATGTACTTAACTGGCCAAAGCAAGTCTGTGGATACGGCAGCTTTCCACTAACATCTTCTATCCTGGAAAGAGAACCATTTCCAAAAGTGGCTGTGGAAGCATAATGAAAGTGCCGTACACTTTACTCCGAGAATCAAGGCTCTGTCGACTGGATCCGTCACCTCACATCTTGTTCCAGGAAGTTAGAGGAGTTTCCCAAGGTATCTGTGGAAGCCTAAGGAAAGTGGCCTGTACTTAAGCCCAAGACACAGCCCTTTAGAGAAACAGTCTCACAGCTAACATCTTTCCGGAAGCCACAGGCAATTTCAGAGCTGCGTGGGAAAGCTTCAGGAAGGTGCCAAATACCGAACTCCGAGAAACAAGCCCGGCTAGAATGCAAGCTCCCCTAACAAGGCGTTTCACGAAGGTAGACGCGTTCTCGCAAGTGCAGTGTGGAGGCATAAGGAAAGTGCTAAGGAACCACCCTGTGGCGACACCGGCTTTCCGCGAACATCATTTATCTGGAGAGAGAAGGATTTTCAGAACAGTTGGCATTGACGCCCACGGAGAGTGCCCTATACTGCCCGTAGCCCGAGCCTCCCCTTACTGCCAGCCCTCCACTCAGCCCTCAGGACACTACGGCGCCCCCTGCCTTCAGAGCGGCAGGGGCCCCTGAGGGCTTCAAGACTAGAAGCCAAAGGCAAAGCCCTGGATGGTCAAATGGATCTGGGTCACCTGACCGAGGCCGGACTGTAATCAGACAGGAACACAGAGGGAGACCGTGCCACTTCTTTCCTGACCATAGAAACGGGATAAGCCATCTGAGTACTGCGTGTGAACGCGTAGGGAAAGTTCCATAGACCTAACTCTGAGAAACGTGGCGGGGTACAAGGCAGCTCTCAACTGACGTCTTCTGTCGTGAACCCAGAAGCGTTTCCATACGTATGCGTGGAAGCGTAAGGAAAGTGCCGTATACCTCCCTCGAAGAAGCAACCTCACTTTTCCAAAACCGTCTGCCACCTAACATCCTTCTCCTTGAAGACAGGAGCATTTTGAATAGTCGTGGTGGAAGCACAAGGAACGTGCCGTGCCCGGTACTCATCTCTGAGAAACAAGTCTGTGTGAAAAGGATCTTTCAGCTAGCACATGGGGTCATGAGGTCAGTAGAGTTTCCAAATGTACGTGTGGAGGCATAAGGAGAGGGCCATATCCTTAACTCCAAGAAACAGCATTACGTAGGGAAACCGTCTTTCAAGCGAACACCTTTCCTGACCTCTATACAAGCAGTTTCCAAAGTGGCTGTGGAAGCATAACGCATGGGTTATGGACCTAACTCTGAAAACAAGGTTCTGTAGAATGCATCTCTCCACTCACGTCTTGTTTCGTGCTTAGGGAAGGGATACCTAATGCACGTGTGGAAGCCTGGGGAAAGTACCATATGCTTAAGTGTGAAAAGCAAGTCTGTGCAGAAGGCACCTTTCAGCTCCCGACTTGGTTCACGAGGATAGAAGCCATTTCAAATGTGTGTGTGGAAGCCTAAGGAAAGTGCCCTATATACTTACCCCTATGAAAATCCACTGTAGCAAACTCGTCCTTTAACTGACGGCTTTCCTGACGTTTTTCAAAAGTGTGTGTGGAAGCCCAAGGAAAAGTGGTATATGCTTCGCTCTTAGAAAGAGGCCTGCGTGGAAAGAACGCATCTTTCAACTCACAGCTTACACAAGGCTTTTCAGGGCTGTGTGCGGAAGCCTAAGGAAAAAGTGCCTACACGTAACTCTCAGGAAAAAAACAAACAAACAACGGCGAGAAAGCGTCTTTCAACGAACAACTTCTTTCCTGAAGGGAGAGAAGCATGTTCAACCGTGTGTGTGTGAATGAATAAGGAAAGTGCCATGTACTTAACTGGCAAAAGCAAGTCTGCGGATATGACAGCTTTCCACTAACATCTTCTATCCTGGAAAGAGAACCATTTCCAAAAGTGGCTGTGGAAGCCTAATGAAAGTGCCGTGCCCTGGACTCATCTCTGAGAAATAAGTCTGTGTGAAAAGGATCTTTCAGCTAGCACATGGGGTCATGAGGTCAGTAGAGTTTCCAAACGTACGTGTGGAGGCATAAGGAGAGGGCCATATCCTTAACTCCAAGAAACAGCATTACGTAGGGAAACCGTCTTTCAAGCGAACACCATTCCTGACCTCTATACAAGCAGTTTCCAAAGTGGGTGTGGAAGCATAACGCATGGGTTATGGACCTAACTCTGAAAACAAGGTTCTGTAGAATGTATCTCTCCACTCACGTATTGTTTCTTGCTTAAGGAAGGGATACCTAATGCACGTGTGGAAGCCTGGGGAAAGTACCATATGCTTAAGTGTGAAAAGCAAGTCTGTGCAGAAGGCACCTTTCAGCTCCCGTCTTGTTTCACGAGGATAGAAGCCATTTCAAATGTGTGTGTGGAAGCCTAAGGAAAGTGCCCTATATACTTACCCCTATGAAAATCCACTGTAGCAAACCCATCCTTCAACTCACGGCTTTCCTGACGTTTTTCAAAAGTGTGTGTGGAAGCCCAAGGAAAAATGGGATATGCTTCGCTCTTAGAAAGAGGCCTGCGTGGAAAGAACGCATCTTTCAACTCACAGCTTACACAAGGTTTTTCAAGGCTGTGTGCGGAAGCCTAAGGAAAAAGTGCATACACGTAACTCTCAGGAAAAAAAAAAACAAACAACGGCGAGAAAGCGTCTTTCAACGAACAACTTCTTTCCTGAAGGGAGAGAAGCATGTTCAACCGTGTGTGTGTGAATGAATAAGGAAAGTGCCATGTACTTAACTGGCCAAAGCAAGTCTGTGGATACGGCAGCTTTCCACTAACATCTTCTATCCTGGAAAGAGAACCATTTCCAAAAGTGGCTGTGGAAGCATAATGAAAGTGCCGTACACTTTACTCCGAGAATCAAGGCTCTGTCGACTGGATCCGTCACCTCACATCTTGTTCCAGGAAGTTAGAGGAGTTTCCCAAGGTATCTGTGGAAGCCTAAGGAAAGTGGCCTGTACTTAAGCCCAAGACACAGCCCTTTAGAGAAACAGTCTCACAGCTAACATCTTTCCGGAAGCCACAGGCAATTTCAGAGCTGCGTGGGAAAGCTTCAGGAAGGTGCCAAATACCGAACTCCGAGAAACAAGCCCGGCTAGAATGCAAGCTCCCCTAACAAGGCGTTTCACGAAGGTAGACGCGTTCTCGCAAGTGCAGTGTGGAGGCATAAGGAAAGTGCTAAGGAACCACCCTGTGGCGACACCGGCTTTCCGCGAACATCATTTATCTGGAGAGAGAAGGATTTTCAGAACAGTTGGCATTGACGCCCACGGAGAGTGCCCTATACTGCCCGTAGCCCGAGCCTCCCCTTACTGCCAGCCCTCCACTCAGCCCTCAGGACACTACGGCGCCCCCTGCCTTCAGAGCGGCAGGGGCCCCTGAGGGCTTCAAGACTAGAAGCCAAAGGCAAAGCCCTGGATGGTCAAATGGATCTGGGTCACCTGACCGAGGCCGGACTGTAATCAGACAGGAACACAGAGGGAGACCGTGCCACTTCCTTCCTGACCATAGAAACGGGATAAGCCATCTGAGTACTGCGTGTGAACGCGTAGGGAAAGTTCCATAGACCTAACTCTGAGAAACGTGGCGGGGTACAAGGCAGCTCTCAACTGACGTCTTCTGTCGTGAACCCAGAAGCGTTTCCATACGTATGCGTGGAAGCGTAAGGAAAGTGCCGTATACCTCCCTCGAAGAAGCAACCTCACTTTTCCAAAACCGTCTGCCACCTAACATCCTTCTCCTTGAAGACAGGAGCATTTTGAATAGTCGTGGTGGAAGCACAAGGAACGTGCCGTGCCCGGTACTCATCTCTGAGAAACAAGTCTGTGTGAAAAGGATCTTTCAGCTAGCACATGGGGTCATGAGGTCAGTAGAGTTTCCAAATGTACGTGTGGAGGCATAAGGAGAGGGCCATATCCTTAACTCCAAGAAACAGCATTACGTAGGGAAACCGTCTTTCAAGCGAACACCTTTCCTGACCTCTATACAAGCAGTTTCCAAAGTGGCTGTGGAAGCATAACGCATGGGTTATGGACCTAACTCTGAAAACAAGGTTCTGTAGAATGCATCTCTCCACTCACGTCTTGTTTCGTGCTTAGGGAAGGGATACCTAATGCACGTGTGGAAGCCTGGGGAAAGTACCATATGCTTAAGTGTGAAAAGCAAGTCTGTGCAGAAGGCACCTTTCAGCTCCCGACTTGGTTCACGAGGATAGAAGCCATTTCAAATGTGTGTGTGGAAGCCTAAGGAAAGTGCCCTATATACTTACCCCTATGAAAATCCACTGTAGCAAACTCGTCCTTTAACTGACGGCTTTCCTGACGTTTTTCAAAAGTGTGTGTGGAAGCCCAAGGAAAAGTGGTATATGCTTCGCTCTTAGAAAGAGGCCTGCGTGGAAAGAACGCATCTTTCAACTCACAGCTTACACAAGGCTTTTCAGGGCTGTGTGCGGAAGCCTAAGGAAAAAGTGCATACACGTAACTCTCAGGAAAAAAAAAAAAAACAAACAACGGCGAGAAAGCGTCTTTCAACGAACAACTTCTTTCCTGAAGGGAGAGAAGCATGTTCAACCGTGTGTGTGTGAATGAATAAGGAAAGTGCCATGTACTTAACTGGCAAAAGCAAGTCTGCGGATATGACAGCTTTCCACTAACATCTTCTATCCTGGAAAGAGAACCATTTCCAAAAGTGGCTGTGGAAGCCTAATGAAAGTGCCGTGCCCTGGACTCATCTCTGAGAAATAAGTCTGTGTGAAAAGGATCTTTCAGCTAGCACATGGGGTCATGAGGTCAGTAGAGTTTCCAAACGTACGTGTGGAGGCATAAGGAGAGGGCCATATCCTTAACTCCAAGAAACAGCATTACGTAGGGAAACCGTCTTTCAAGCGAACACCATTCCTGACCTCTATACAAGCAGTTTCCAAAGTGGGTGTGGAAGCATAACGCATGGGTTATGGACCTAACTCTGAAAACAAGGTTCTGTAGAATGTATCTCTCCACTCACGTATTGTTTCTTGCTTAAGGAAGGGATACCTAATGCACGTGTGGAAGCCTGGGGAAAGTACCATATGCTTAAGTGTGAAAAGCAAGTCTGTGCAGAAGGCACCTTTCAGCTCCCGTCTTGTTTCACGAGGATAGAAGCCATTTCAAATGTGTGTGTGGAAGCCTAAGGAAAGTGCCCTATATACTTACCCCTATGAAAATCCACTGTAGCAAACCCATCCTTCAACTCACGGCTTTCCTGACGTTTTTCAAAAGTGTGTGTGGAAGCCCAAGGAAAAATGGGATATGCTTCGCTCTTAGAAAGAGGCCTGCGTGGAAAGAACGCATCTTTCAACTCACAGCTTACACAAGGTTTTTCAAGGCTGTGTGCGGAAGCCTAAGGAAAAAGTGCATACACGTAACTCTCAGGAAAAAAACAAACAAACAACGGCGAGAAAGCGTCTTTCAACGAACAACTTCTTTCCTGAAGGGAGAGAAGCATGTTCAACCGTGTGTGTGTGAATGAATAAGGAAAGTGCCATATACTTAACTGGCCAAAGCAAGTCTGTGGATACGGCAGCTTTCCACTAACATCTTCTATCCTGGAAAGAGAACCATTTCCAAAAGTGGCTGTGGAAGCATAATGAAAGTGCCGTACACTTTACTCCGAGAATCAAGGCTCTGTCGACTGGATCCGTCACCTCACATCTTGTTCCAGGAAGTTAGAGGAGTTTCCCAAGGTATCTGTGGAAGCCTAAGGAAAGTGGCCTGTACTTAAGCCCAAGACACAGCCCTTTAGAGAAACAGTCTCACAGCTAACATCTTTCCGGAAGCCACAGGCAATTTCAGAGCTGCGTGGGAAAGCTTCAGGAAGGTGCCAAATACCGAACTCCGAGAAACAAGCCCGGCTAGAATGCAAGCTCCCCTAACAAGGCGTTTCACGAAGGTAGACGCGTTCTCGCAAGTGCAGTGTGGAGGCATAAGGAAAGTGCTAAGGAACCACCCTGTGGCGACACCGGCTTTCCGCGAACATCATTTATCTGGAGAGAGAAGGATTTTCAGAACAGTTGGCATTGACGCCCACGGAGAGTGCCCTATACTGCCCGTAGCCCGAGCCTCCCCTTACTGCCAGCCCTCCACTCAGCCCTCAGGACACTACGGCGCCCCCTGCCTTCAGAGCGGCAGGGGCCCCTGAGGGCTTCAAGACTAGAAGCCAAAGGCAAAGCCCTGGATGGTCAAATGGATCTGGGTCACCTGACCGAGGCCGGACTGTAATCAGACAGGAACACAGAGGGAGACCGTGCCACTTCTTTCCTGACCATAGAAACGGGATAAGCCATCTGAGTACTGCGTGTGAACGCGTAGGGAAAGTTCCATAGACCTAACTCTGAGAAACGTGGCGGGGTACAAGGCAGCTCTCAACTGACGTCTTCTGTCGTGAACCCAGAAGCGTTTCCATACGTATGCGTGGAAGCGTAAGGAAAGTGCCGTATACCTCCCTCGAAGAAGCAACCTCACTTTTCCAAAACCGTCTGCCACCTAACATCCTTCTCCTTGAAGACAGGAGCATTTTGAATAGTCGTGGTGGAAGCACAAGGAACGTGCCGTGCCCGGTACTCATCTCTGAGAAACAAGTCTGTGTGAAAAGGATCTTTCAGCTAGCACATGGGGTCATGAGGTCAGTAGAGTTTCCAAATGTACGTGTGGAGGCATAAGGAGAGGGCCATATCCTTAACTCCAAGAAACAGCATTACGTAGGGAAACCGTCTTTCAAGCGAACACCTTTCCTGACCTCTATACAAGCAGTTTCCAAAGTGGCTGTGGAAGCATAACGCATGGGTTATGGACCTAACTCTGAAAACAAGGTTCTGTAGAATGCATCTCTCCACTCACGTCTTGTTTCGTGCTTAGGGAAGGGATACCTAATGCACGTGTGGAAGCCTGGGGAAAGTACCATATGCTTAAGTGTGAAAAGCAAGTCTGTGCAGAAGGCACCTTTCAGCTCCCGACTTGGTTCACGAGGATAGAAGCCATTTGAAATGTGTGTGTGGAAGCCTAAGGAAAGTGCCCTATATACTTACCCCTATGAAAATCCACTGTAGCAAACTCGTCCTTTAACTGACGGCTTTCCTGACGTTTTTCAAAAGTGTGTGTGGAAGCCCAAGGAAAAGTGGTATATGCTTCGCTCTTAGAAAGAGGCCTGCGTGGAAAGAACGCATCTTTCAACTCACAGCTTACACAAGGCTTTTCAGGGCTGTGTGCGGAAGCCTAAGGAAAAAGTGCCTACACGTAACTCTCAGGAAAAAAACAAACAAACAACGGCGAGAAAGCGTCTTTCAACGAACAACTTCTTTCCTGAAGGGAGAGAAGCATGTTCAACCGTGTGTGTGTGAATGAATAAGGAAAGTGCCATGTACTTAACTGGCAAAAGCAAGTCTGCGGATATGACAGCTTTCCACTAACATCTTCTATCCTGGAAAGAGAACCATTTCCAAAAGTGGCTGTGGAAGCCTAATGAAAGTGCCGTGCCCTGGACTCATCTCTGAGAAATAAGTCTGTGTGAAAAGGATCTTTCAGCTAGCACATGGGGTCATGAGGTCAGTAGAGTTTCCAAACGTACGTGTGGAGGCATAAGGAGAGGGCCATATCCTTAACTCCAAGAAACAGCATTACGTAGGGAAACCGTCTTTCAAGCGAACACCATTCCTGACCTCTATACAAGCAGTTTCCAAAGTGGGTGTGGAAGCATAACGCATGGGTTATGGACCTAACTCTGAAAACAAGGTTCTGTAGAATGTATCTCTCCACTCACGTATTGTTTCTTGCTTAAGGAAGGGATACCTAATGCACGTGTGGAAGCCTGGGGAAAGTACCATATGCTTAAGTGTGAAAAGCAAGTCTGTGCAGAAGGCACCTTTCAGCTCCCGTCTTGTTTCACGAGGATAGAAGCCATTTCAAATGTGTGTGTGGAAGCCTAAGGAAAGTGCCCTATATACTTACCCCTATGAAAATCCACTGTAGCAAACCCATCCTTCAACTCACGGCTTTCCTGACGTTTTTCAAAAGTGTGTGTGGAAGCCCAAGGAAAAATGGGATATGCTTCGCTCTTAGAAAGAGGCCTGCGTGGAAAGAACGCATCTTTCAACTCACAGCTTACACAAGGTTTTTCAGGGCTGTGTGCGGAAGCCTAAGGAAAAAGTGCATACAAGTAACTCTCAGGAAAAGAAAAAAAACAAACAACGGCGAGAAAGCGTCTTTCAACGAACAACTTCTTTCCTGAAGGGAGAGAAGCATGTTCAACCGTGTGTGTGTGAATGAATAAGGAAAGTGCCATGTACTTAACTGGCCAAAGCAAGTCTGTGGATACGGCAGCTTTCCACTAACATCTTCTATCCTGGAAAGAGAACCATTTCCAAAAGTGGCTGTGGAAGCATAATGAAAGTGCCGTACACTTTACTCCGAGAATCAAGGCTCTGTCGACTGGATCCGTCACCTCACATCTTGTTCCAGGAAGTTAGAGGAGTTTCCCAAGGTATCTGTGGAAGCCTAAGGAAAGTGGCCTGTACTTAAGCCCAAGACACAGCCCTTTAGAGAAACAGTCTCACAGCTAACATCTTTCCGGAAGCCACAGGCAATTTCAGAGCTGCGTGGGAAAGCTTCAGGAAGGTGCCAAATACCGAACTCCGAGAAACAAGCCCGGCTAGAATGCAAGCTCCCCTAACAAGGCGTTTCACGAAGGTAGACGCGTTCTCGCAAGTGCAGTGTGGAGGCATAAGGAAAGTGCTAAGGAACCACCCTGTGGCGACACCGGCTTTCCGCGAACATCATTTATCTGGAGAGAGAAGGATTTTCAGAAAAGTTGGCATTGACGCCCACGGAGAGTGCCCTATACTGCCCGTAGCCCGAGCCTCCCCTTACTGCCAGCCCTCCACTCAGCCCTCAGGACACTACGGCGCCCCCTGCCTTCAGAGCGGCAGGGGCCCCTGAGGGCTTCAAGACTAGAAGCCAAAGGCAAAGCCCTGGATGGTCAAATGGATCTGGGTCACCTGACCGAGGCCGGACTGTAATCAGACAGGAACACAGAGGGAGACCGTGCCACTTCTTTCCTGACCATAGAAACGGGATAAGCCATCTGAGTACTGCGTGTGAACGCGTAGGGAAAGTTCCATAGACCTAACTCTGAGAAACGTGGCGGGGTACAAGGCAGCTCTCAACTGACGTCTTCTGTCGTGAACCCAGAAGCGTTTCCATACGTATGCGTGGAAGCGTAAGGAAAGTGCCGTATACCTCCCTCGAAGAAGCAACCTCACTTTTCCAAAACCGTCTGCCACCTAACATCCTTCTCCTTGAAGACAGGAGCATTTTGAATAGTCGTGGTGGAAGCACAAGGAACGTGCCGTGCCCGGTACTCATCTCTGAGAAACAAGTCTGTGTGAAAAGGATCTTTCAGCTAGCACATGGGGTCATGAGGTCAGTAGAGTTTCCAAATGTACGTGTGGAGGCATAAGGAGAGGGCCATATCCTTAACTCCAAGAAACAGCATTACGTAGGGAAACCGTCTTTCAAGCGAACACCTTTCCTGACCTCTATACAAGCAGTTTCCAAAGTGGCTGTGGAAGCATAACGCATGGGTTATGGACCTAACTCTGAAAACAAGGTTCTGTAGAATGCATCTCTCCACTCACGTCTTGTTTCGTGCTTAGGGAAGGGATACCTAATGCACGTGTGGAAGCCTGGGGAAAGTACCATATGCTTAAGTGTGAAAAGCAAGTCTGTGCAGAAGGCACCTTTCAGCTCCCGACTTGGTTCACGAGGATAGAAGCCATTTCAAATGTGTGTGTGGAAGCCTAAGGAAAGTGCCCTATATACTTACCCCTATGAAAATCCACTGTAGCAAACTCGTCCTTTAACTGACGGCTTTCCTGACGTTTTTCAAAAGTGTGTGTGGAAGCCCAAGGAAAAGTGGTATATGCTTCGCTCTTAGAAAGAGGCCTGCGTGGAAAGAACGCATCTTTCAACTCACAGCTTACACAAGGCTTTTCAGGGCTGTGTGCGGAAGCCTAAGGAAAAAGTGCATACACGTAACTCTCAGGAAAAAAAAAAAAAACAAACAACGGCGAGAAAGCGTCTTTCAACGAACAACTTCTTTCCTGAAGGGAGAGAAGCATGTTCAACCGTGTGTGTGTGAATGAATAAGGAAAGTGCCATGTACTTAACTGGCAAAAGCAAGTCTGCGGATATGACAGCTTTCCACTAACATCTTCTATCCTGGAAAGAGAACCATTTCCAAAAGTGGCTGTGGAAGCCTAATGAAAGTGCCGTGCCCTGGACTCATCTCTGAGAAATAAGTCTGTGTGAAAAGGATCTTTCAGCTAGCACATGGGGTCATGAGGTCAGTAGAGTTTCCAAACGTACGTGTGGAGGCATAAGGAGAGGGCCATATCCTTAACTCCAAGAAACAGCATTACGTAGGGAAACCGTCTTTCAAGCAAACACCATTCCTGACCTCTATACAAGCAGTTTCCAAAGTGGGTGTGGAAGCATAACGCATGGGTTATGGACCTAACTCTGAAAACAAGGTTCTGTAGAATGTATCTCTCCACTCACGTATTGTTTCTTGCTTAAGGAAGGGATACCTAATGCACGTGTGGAAGCCTGGGGAAAGTACCATATGCTTAAGTGTGAAAAGCAAGTCTGTGCAGAAGGCACCTTTCAGCTCCCGCCTTGTTTCACGAGGATAGAAGCCATTTCAAATGTGTGTGTGGAAGCCTAAGGAAAGTGCCCTATATACTTACCCCTATGAAAATCCACTGTAGCAAACCCATCCTTCAACTCACGGCTTTCCTGACGTTTTTCAAAAGTGTGTGTGGAAGCCCAAGGAAAAATGGGATATGCTTCGCTCTTAGAAAGAGGCCTGCGTGGAAAGAACGCATCTTTCAACTCACAGCTTACACAAGGTTTTTCAAGGCTGTGTGCGGAAGCCTAAGGAAAAAGTGCATACACGTAACTCTCAGGAAAAAAACAAACAAACAACGGCGAGAAAGCGTCTTTCAACGAACAACTTCTTTCCTGAAGGGAGAGAAGCATGTTCAACCGTGTGTGTGTGAATGAATAAGGAAAGTGCCATGTACTTAACTGGCCAAAGCAAGTCTGTGGATACGGCAGCTTTCCACTAACATCTTCTATCCTGGAAAGAGAACCATTTCCAAAAGTGGCTGTGGAAGCATAATGAAAGTGCCGTACACTTTACTCCGAGAATCAAGGCTCTGTCGACTGGATCCGTCACCTCACATCTTGTTCCAGGAAGTTAGAGGAGTTTCCCAAGGTATCTGTGGAAGCCTAAGGAAAGTGGCCTGTACTTAAGCCCAAGACACAGCCCTTTAGAGAAACAGTCTCACAGCTAACATCTTTCCGGAAGCCACAGGCAATTTCAGAGCTGCGTGGGAAAGCTTCAGGAAGGTGCCAAATACCGAACTCCGAGAAACAAGCCCGGCTAGAATGCAAGCTCCCCTAACAAGGCGTTTCACGAAGGTAGACGCGTTCTCGCAAGTGCAGTGTGGAGGCATAAGGAAAGTGCTAAGGAACCACCCTGTGGCGACACCGGCTTTCCGCGAACATCATTTATCTGGAGAGAGAAGGATTTTCAGAAAAGTTGGCATTGACGCCCACGGAGAGTGCCCTATACTGCCCGTAGCCCGAGCCTCCCCTTACTGCCAGCCCTCCACTCAGCCCTCAGGACACTACGGCGCCCCCTGCCTTCAGAGCGGCAGGGGCCCCTGAGGGCTTCAAGACTAGAAGCCAAAGGCAAAGCCCTGGATGGTCAAATGGATCTGGGTCACCTGACCGAGGCCGGACTGTAATCAGACAGGAACACAGAGGGAGACCGTGCCACTTCCTTCCTGACCATAGAAACGGGATAAGCCATCTGAGTACTGCGTGTGAACGCGTAGGGAAAGTTCCATAGACCTAACTCTGAGAAACGTGGCGGGGTACAAGGCAGCTCTCAACTGACGTCTTCTGTCGTGAACCCAGAAGCGTTTCCATACGTATGCGTGGAAGCGTAAGGAAAGTGCCGTATACCTCCCTCGAAGAAGCAACCTCACTTTTCCAAAACCGTCTGCCACCTAACATCCTTCTCCTTGAAGACAGGAGCATTTTGAATAGTCGTGGTGGAAGCACAAGGAACGTGCCGTGCCCGGTACTCATCTCTGAGAAACAAGTCTGTGTGAAAAGGATCTTTCAGCTAGCACATGGGGTCATGAGGTCAGTAGAGTTTCCAAATGTACGTGTGGAGGCATAAGGAGAGGGCCATATCCTTAACTCCAAGAAACAGCATTACGTAGGGAAACCGTCTTTCAAGCGAACACCTTTCCTGACCTCTATACAAGCAGTTTCCAAAGTGGCTGTGGAAGCATAACGCATGGGTTATGGACCTAACTCTGAAAACAAGGTTCTGTAGAATGCATCTCTCCACTCACGTCTTGTTTCGTGCTTAGGGAAGGGATACCTAATGCACGTGTGGAAGCCTGGGGAAAGTACCATATGCTTAAGTGTGAAAAGCAAGTCTGTGCAGAAGGCACCTTTCAGCTCCCGACTTGGTTCACGAGGATAGAAGCCATTTCAAATGTGTGTGTGGAAGCCTAAGGAAAGTGCCCTATATACTTACCCCTATGAAAATCCACTGTAGCAAACTCGTCCTTTAACTGACGGCTTTCCTGACGTTTTTCAAAAGTGTGTGTGGAAGCCCAAGGAAAAGTGGTATATGCTTCGCTCTTAGAAAGAGGCCTGCGTGGAAAGAACGCATCTTTCAACTCACAGCTTACACAAGGCTTTTCAGGGCTGTGTGCGGAAGCCTAAGGAAAAAGTACATACACGTAACTCTCAGGAAAAAAAAAAAAACAAACAACGGCGAGAAAGCGTCTTTCAACGAACAACTTCTTTCCTGAAGGGAGAGAAGCATGTTCAACCGTGTGTGTGTGAATGAATAAGGAAAGTGCCATGTACTTAACTGGCAAAAGCAAGTCTGCGGATATGACAGCTTTCCACTAACATCTTCTATCCTGGAAAGAGAACCATTTCCAAAAGTGGCTGTGGAAGCCTAATGAAAGTGCCGTGCCCTGGACTCATCTCTGAGAAATAAGTCTGTGTGAAAAGGATCTTTCAGCTAGCACATGGGGTCATGAGGTCAGTAGAGTTTCCAAACGTACGTGTGGAGGCATAAGGAGAGGGCCATATCCTTAACTCCAAGAAACAGCATTACGTAGGGAAACCGTCTTTCAAGCGAACACCATTCCTGACCTCTATACAAGCAGTTTCCAAAGTGGGTGTGGAAGCATAACGCATGGGTTATGGACCTAACTCTGAAAACAAGGTTCTGTAGAATGTATCTCTCCACTCACGTATTGTTTCTTGCTTAAGGAAGGGATACCTAATGCACGTGTGGAAGCCTGGGGAAAGTACCATATGCTTAAGTGTGAAAAGCAAGTCTGTGCAGAAGGCACCTTTCAGCTCCCGTCTTGTTTCACGAGGATAGAAGCCATTTCAAATGTGTGTGTGGAAGCCTAAGGAAAGTGCCCTATATACTTACCCCTATGAAAATCCACTGTAGCAAACCCATCCTTCAACTCACGGCTTTCCTGACGTTTTTCAAAAGTGTGTGTGGAAGCCCAAGGAAAAATGGGATATGCTTCGCTCTTAGAAAGAGGCCTGCGTGGAAAGAACGCATCTTTCAACTCACAGCTTACACAAGGTTTTTCAGGGCTGTGTGCGGAAGCCTAAGGAAAAAGTGCATACAAGTAACTCTCAGGAAAAGAAAAAAAACAAACAACGGCGAGAAAGCGTCTTTCAACGAACAACTTCTTTCCTGAAGGGAGAGAAGCATGTTCAACCGTGTGTGTGTGAATGAATAAGGAAAGTGCCATGTACTTAACTGGCCAAAGCAAGTCTGTGGATACGGCAGCTTTCCACTAACATCTTCTATCCTGGAAAGAGAACCATTTCCAAAAGTGGCTGTGGAAGCATAATGAAAGTGCCGTACACTTTACTCCGAGAATCAAGGCTCTGTCGACTGGATCCGTCACCTCACATCTTGTTCCAGGAAGTTAGAGGAGTTTCCCAAGGTATCTGTGGAAGCCTAAGGAAAGTGGCCTGTACTTAAGCCCAAGACACAGCCCTTTAGAGAAACAGTCTCACAGCTAACATCTTTCCGGAAGCCACAGGCAATTTCAGAGCTGCGTGGGAAAGCTTCAGGAAGGTGCCAAATACCGAACTCCGAGAAACAAGCCCGGCTAGAATGCAAGCTCCCCTAACAAGGCGTTTCACGAAGGTAGACGCGTTCTCGCAAGTGCAGTGTGGAGGCATAAGGAAAGTGCTAAGGAACCACCCTGTGGCGACACCGGCTTTCCGCGAACATCATTTATCTGGAGAGAGAAGGATTTTCAGAACAGTTGGCATTGACGCCCACGGAGAGTGCCCTATACTGCCCGTAGCCCGAGCCTCCCCTTACTGCCAGCCCTCCACTCAGCCCTCAGGACACTACGGCGCCCCCTGCCTTCAGAGCGGCAGGGGCCCCTGAGGGCTTCAAGACTAGAAGCCAAAGGCAAAGCCCTGGATGGTCAAATGGATCTGGGTCACCTGACCGAGGCCGGACTGTAATCAGACAGGAACACAGAGGGAGACCGTGCCACTTCCTTCCTGACCATAGAAACGGGATAAGCCATCTGAGTACTGCGTGTGAACGCGTAGGGAAAGTTCCATAGACCTAACTCTGAGAAACGTGGCGGGGTACAAGGCAGCTCTCAACTGACGTCTTCTGTCGTGAACCCAGAAGCGTTTCCATACGTATGCGTGGAAGCGTAAGGAAAGTGCCGTATACCTCCCTCGAAGAAGCAACCTCACTTTTCCAAAACCGTCTGCCACCTAACATCCTTCTCCTTGAAGACAGGAGCATTTTGAATAGTCGTGGTGGAAGCACAAGGAACGTGCCGTGCCCGGTACTCATCTCTGAGAAACAAGTCTGTGTGAAAAGGATCTTTCAGCTAGCACATGGGGTCATGAGGTCAGTAGAGTTTCCAAATGTACGTGTGGAGGCATAAGGAGAGGGCCATATCCTTAACTCCAAGAAACAGCATTACGTAGGGAAACCGTCTTTCAAGCGAACACCTTTCCTGACCTCTATACAAGCAGTTTCCAAAGTGGCTGTGGAAGCATAACGCATGGGTTATGGACCTAACTCTGAAAACAAGGTTCTGTAGAATGCATCTCTCCACTCACGTCTTGTTTCGTGCTTAGGGAAGGGATACCTAATGCACGTGTGGAAGCCTGGGGAAAGTACCATATGCTTAAGTGTGAAAAGCAAGTCTGTGCAGAAGGCACCTTTCAGCTCCCGACTTGGTTCACGAGGATAGAAGCCATTTCAAATGTGTGTGTGGAAGCCTAAGGAAAGTGCCCTATATACTTACCCCTATGAAAATCCACTGTAGCAAACTCGTCCTTTAACTGACGGCTTTCCTGACGTTTTTCAAAAGTGTGTGTGGAAGCCCAAGGAAAAGTGGTATATGCTTCGCTCTTAGAAAGAGGCCTGCGTGGAAAGAACGCATCTTTCAACTCACAGCTTACACAAGGCTTTTCAGGGCTGTGTGCGGAAGCCTAAGGAAAAAGTGCATACACGTAACTCTCAGGAAAAAAAAAAAAAACAAACAACGGCGAGAAAGCGTCTTTCAACGAACAACTTCTTTCCTGAAGGGAGAGAAGCATGTTCAACCGTGTGTGTGTGAATGAATAAGGAAAGTGCCATGTACTTAACTGGCAAAAGCAAGTCTGCGGATATGACAGCTTTCCACTAACATCTTCTATCCTGGAAAGAGAACCATTTCCAAAAGTGGCTGTGGAAGCCTAATGAAAGTGCCGTGCCCTGGACTCATCTCTGAGAAATAAGTCTGTGTGAAAAGGATCTTTCAGCTAGCACATGGGGTCATGAGGTCAGTAGAGTTTCCAAACGTACGTGTGGAGGCATAAGGAGAGGGCCATATCCTTAACTCCAAGAAACAGCATTACGTAGGGAAACCGTCTTTCAAGCGAACACCATTCCTGACCTCTATACAAGCAGTTTCCAAAGTGGGTGTGGAAGCATAACGCATGGGTTATGGACCTAACTCTGAAAACAAGGTTCTGTAGAATGTATCTCTCCACTCACGTATTGTTTCTTGCTTAAGGAAGGGATACCTAATGCACGTGTGGAAGCCTGGGGAAAGTACCATATGCTTAAGTGTGAAAAGCAAGTCTGTGCAGAAGGCACCTTTCAGCTCCCGCCTTGTTTCACGAGGATAGAAGCCATTTCAAATGTGTGTGTGGAAGCCTAAGGAAAGTGCCCTATATACTTACCCCTATGAAAATCCACTGTAGCAAACCCATCCTTCAACTCACGGCTTTCCTGACGTTTTTCAAAAGTGTGTGTGGAAGCCCAAGGAAAAATGGGATATGCTTCGCTCTTAGAAAGAGGCCTGCGTGGAAAGAACGCATCTTTCAACTCACAGCTTACACAAGGTTTTTCAAGGCTGTGTGCGGAAGCCTAAGGAAAAAGTGCATACACGTAACTCTCAGGAAAAAAACAAACAAACAACGGCGAGAAAGCGTCTTTCAACGAACAACTTCTTTCCTGAAGGGAGAGAAGCATGTTCAACCGTGTGTGTGTGAATGAATAAGGAAAGTGCCATGTACTTAACTGGCCAAAGCAAGTCTGTGGATACGGCAGCTTTCCACTAACATCTTCTATCCTGGAAAGAGAACCATTTCCAAAAGTGGCTGTGGAAGCATAATGAAAGTGCCGTACACTTTACTCCGAGAATCAAGGCTCTGTCGACTGGATCCGTCACCTCACATCTTGTTCCAGGAAGTTAGAGGAGTTTCCCAAGGTATCTGTGGAAGCCTAAGGAAAGTGGCCTGTACTTAAGCCCAAGACACAGCCCTTTAGAGAAACAGTCTCACAGCTAACATCTTTCCGGAAGCCACAGGCAATTTCAGAGCTGCGTGGGAAAGCTTCAGGAAGGTGCCAAATACCGAACTCCGAGAAACAAGCCCGGCTAGAATGCAAGCTCCCCTAACAAGGCGTTTCACGAAGGTAGACGCGTTCTCGCAAGTGCAGTGTGGAGGCATAAGGAAAGTGCTAAGGAACCACCCTGTGGCGACACCGGCTTTCCGCGAACATCATTTATCTGGAGAGAGAAGGATTTTCAGAAAAGTTGGCATTGACGCCCACGGAGAGTGCCCTATACTGCCCGTAGCCCGAGCCTCCCCTTACTGCCAGCCCTCCACTCAGCCCTCAGGACACTACGGCGCCCCCTGCCTTCAGAGCGGCAGGGGCCCCTGAGGGCTTCAAGACTAGAAGCCAAAGGCAAAGCCCTGGATGGTCAAATGGATCTGGGTCACCTGACCGAGGCCGGACTGTAATCAGACAGGAACACAGAGGGAGACCGTGCCACTTCCTTCCTGACCATAGAAACGGGATAAGCCATCTGAGTACTGCGTGTGAACGCGTAGGGAAAGTTCCATAGACCTAACTCTGAGAAACGTGGCGGGGTACAAGGCAGCTCTCAACTGACGTCTTCTGTCGTGAACCCAGAAGCGTTTCCATACGTATGCGTGGAAGCGTAAGGAAAGTGCCGTATACCTCCCTCGAAGAAGCAACCTCACTTTTCCAAAACCGTCTGCCACCTAACATCCTTCTCCTTGAAGACAGGAGCATTTTGAATAGTCGTGGTGGAAGCACAAGGAACGTGCCGTGCCCGGTACTCATCTCTGAGAAACAAGTCTGTGTGAAAAGGATCTTTCAGCTAGCACATGGGGTCATGAGGTCAGTAGAGTTTCCAAATGTACGTGTGGAGGCATAAGGAGAGGGCCATATCCTTAACTCCAAGAAACAGCATTACGTAGGGAAACCGTCTTTCAAGCGAACACCTTTCCTGACCTCTATACAAGCAGTTTCCAAAGTGGCTGTGGAAGCATAACGCATGGGTTATGGACCTAACTCTGAAAACAAGGTTCTGTAGAATGCATCTCTCCACTCACGTCTTGTTTCGTGCTTAGGGAAGGGATACCTAATGCACGTGTGGAAGCCTGGGGAAAGTACCATATGCTTAAGTGTGAAAAGCAAGTCTGTGCAGAAGGCACCTTTCAGCTCCCGACTTGGTTCACGAGGATAGAAGCCATTTCAAATGTGTGTGTGGAAGCCTAAGGAAAGTGCCCTATATACTTACCCCTATGAAAATCCACTGTAGCAAACTCGTCCTTTAACTGACGGCTTTCCTGACATTTTTCAAAAGTGTGTGTGGAAGCCCAAGGAAAAGTGGTATATGCTTCGCTCTTAGAAAGAGGCCTGCGTGGAAAGAACGCATCTTTCAACTCACAGCTTACACAAGGCTTTTCAGGGCTGTGTGCGGAAGCCTAAGGAAAAAGTACATACACGTAACTCTCAGGAAAAAAAAAAAAAACAAACAACGGCGAGAAAGCGTCTTTCAACGAACAACTTCTTTCCTGAAGGGAGAGAAGCATGTTCAACCGTGTGTGTGTGAATGAATAAGGAAAGTGCCATGTACTTAACTGGCAAAAGCAAGTCTGCGGATATGACAGCTTTCCACTAACATCTTCTATCCTGGAAAGAGAACCATTTCCCAAAGTGGCTGTGGAAGCCTAATGAAAGTGCCGTGCCCTGGACTCATCTCTGAGAAATAAGTCTGTGTGAAAAGGATCTTTCAGCTAGCACATGGGGTCATGAGGTCAGTAGAGTTTCCAAACGTACGTGTGGAGGCATAAGGAGAGGGCCATATCCTTA
Source organism: Halichoerus grypus (assembly GCF_964656455.1). Classification (NCBI taxonomy): domain Eukaryota; kingdom Metazoa; phylum Chordata; class Mammalia; order Carnivora; family Phocidae; genus Halichoerus; species Halichoerus grypus. Next base: position 1,119 of record NW_027555011.1, on the reverse strand, counting down.
ACTCCAAGAAACAGCATTACGTAGGGAAACCGTCTTTCAAGCGAACACCATTCCTGACCTCTATACAAGCAGTTTCCAAAGTGGGTGTGGAAGCATAACGCATGGGTTATGGACCTAACTCTGAAAACAAGGTTCTGTAGAATGTATCTCTCCACTCACGTATTGTTTCTTGCTTAAGGAAGGGATACCTAATGCACGTGTGGAAGCCTGGGGAAAGTACCATATGCTTAAGTGTGAAAAGCAAGTCTGTGCAGAAGGCACCTTTCAGCTCCCGTCTTGTTTCACGAGGATAGAAGCCATTTCAAATGTGTGTGTGGAAGCCTAAGGAAAGTGCCCTATATACTTACCCCTATGAAAATCCACTGTAGCAAACCCATCCTTCAACTCACGGCTTTCCTGACGTTTTTCAAAAGTGTGTGTGGAAGCCCAAGGAAAAATGGGATATGCTTCGCTCTTAGAAAGAGGCCTGCGTGGAAAGAACGCATCTTTCAACTCACAGCTTACACAAGGTTTTTCAGGGCTGTGTGCGGAAGCCTAAGGAAAAAGTGCATACAAGTAACTCTCAGGAAAAGAAAAAAAACAAACAACGGCGAGAAAGCGTCTTTCAACGAACAACTTCTTTCCTGAAGGGAGAGAAGCATGTTCAACCGTGTGTGTGTGAATGAATAAGGAAAGTGCCATGTACTTAACTGGCCAAAGCAAGTCTGTGGATACGGCAGCTTTCCACTAACATCTTCTATCCTGGAAAGAGAACCATTTCCAAAAGTGGCTGTGGAAGCATAATGAAAGTGCCGTACACTTTACTCCGAGAATCAAGGCTCTGTCGACTGGATCCGTCACCTCACATCTTGTTCCAGGAAGTTAGAGGAGTTTCCCAAGGTATCTGTGGAAGCCTAAGGAAAGTGGCCTGTACTTAAGCCCAAGACACAGCCCTTTAGAGAAACAGTCTCACAGCTAACATCTTTCCGGAAGCCACAGGCAATTTCAGAGCTGCGTGGGAAAGCTTCAGGAAGGTGCCAAATACCGAACTCCGAGAAACAAGCCCGGCTAGAATGCAAGCTCCCCTAACAAGGCGTTTCACGAAGGTAGACGCGTTCTCGCAAGTGCAGTGTGGAGGCA